>NC_083473.1:1453471-1678471 GCF_030014155.1 Tachysurus vachellii | reverse complement strand
GCAACTCCATATATATATATATATATATATATATATATATATATATATATATATATATATATATATATATATATGTATGAGAGAGAGAGAGAGAGAGAGAGAGAGAGAGAGAGGGGAAAACTCTTGTCTGATGTATTGTTTATTTCAGCAGTTCACTAATGATCTGATCTAACAAGCCGCAGCTGGATATTAAACTGTACAGTAAGTTTCTGAATTCATGTGGTAAAGATCACACACATGTGATTCAAAAAGAGAGAGAGATGAGAACTGGATAGCGAGACAGGAGTGCACAGAGTGGTGTGTGTGTGTGTGTGTGTATGTATGTATAAGCAGTGAAAAGTTAAAGTAAAAATAAAAGTGAGTGCTGCTCATTGTTATGTCATCATTATGAGTCACAGATTAGATTTCAGAAACTTTCCACATCATTATGAACAGTACAAAAGAATTTAAACTAATGTGTAGTGTTTATTGCACGCTCAGCTGGTCGGGAAACATGAGAATTTTCCCACAACAGGATTGCAAAAGTGTTTTATTCTGATTCTTTGAGACCACACTAATTTGCTAATTTCAGATTTCATTCATTTATTTATTTATTTATTTATTTACCAAAAAAAATAAAAATAAAAAAAGAACGGATTTTTAAAAAGATAATTTTTACTTTCAAGAAGAAAAAAGAAAAATTAGGTTAAAATGCTGGACATGTCGTTGATGGGAAAGAAAATTATTTATCTGCTTTATCTAATGGAGAAGCACAGGCACTTGCAAATTAATATAGATGACTTGTGGTAATTTATACTGTACATCGGCAATGTTAATATCTTGAAACAAAAGTGTAGCAATAATATTATAATAAAACCTTTTGTTTTGTTTCTTCCCCTGCAGCGAGTTTTTTTTGGTCTTCCTTATTTGGCAATATATACTGGGATAAAACAGGAAAATACTGAACAAGTTTTGTGTCAACACTAAAATTAAGGAGGTGTCTTACAAAATTCTACATAGGATTTATCCTGTAAAACACGTTTTGGAAAGATTCAAGCTTAATATTTCTTATGCTTGCAAATTTTGTGGTCAGGAGAAAGAAACAATTTTGCATTTGTTTTATCATTGTATCTATTCAAGACTTTTTTGGAAAGATATGGAAAATTATATTAGTAGAAAATTGGGTTGTGTGGTAGAAATTGGTGTATGTGATGTGTTTTTATTTAGAGGGAGATAATGAACATTATATTATACAACTATTCATCGTATTTAGGGCTGAAACGATTAGTCGACATTTTCGACAACGTCGACAATAAAAAATTGTCGACAAATATCTTTGTTGTCGAGTAGTCGTTTGTTCTCACGTGTCCTAATGTAAGGGCCTGCAGTATCGCGATTTGACCGCTACGGCGCTGTAGCGCTAGAGTGTAATGCAGCCCTAACAAATGCGGTAGAAGAGAACTTTTAAAAGAAGCGCAAATTATGACGGAGTGCGAGCGAATGCGAACAAGCAAAGTGTGGGAAAGTTTTACAAAACCTCCAACCAAAAATGCAGTTGTGTGCAATACATGCAAGGCAGAACTTGCGTTGTGAACTCTGCTGCAGGAAACATTTGCTCACAAAAAAGAGCAAGCTTGTCACGTGAACATGTTGATATGTTGAGCTTCATTTTAATTCAGCACTCATTTGAAAATCCAAAAAAGGCCAGTACAGAAAGGACACTGTTACATTCTGCTTTTTATTAAACTGAACACTTGTTTTACTAATGAAGCTCTTAATACTGCTGCCAAGAGATGTTTACATTCAAACATATATATATATATATATTTTATTTTTTTTTGTCTGTAATGCAGCTGATTCATTTGTGTAAAAATATATTTTTTTTTAATTAAAAGATAACAGAATATTTAAACAGTGCTTAAAAAGAGAATGACCTGTTTAGTTGGCTCAAAGTTCATTAAAACAACCATTTCAAAAGCTGAAGTGATTTTCTTTTTTTACATTATAGTTAGAATATGTATAACTCAATGTTTTAACTAATTGAAAAAGCTGAATAATCGTTCAAAACTTACTGATTAGTCGTCAATGACATTGACAATAATCGATGATTAGTCGATTAATCGTTCTAATAATCGTTAGATTAGTCGATTATCAAAATAATCGTTTGTTGCAGCCCTAATCGTATTAGGAAAGTACCATATACACAAAACAAAGTGGGCCCTTTGTAAACCAAATCTGTCCCATTTTATGAATGATTTCAAGTTATACACTAATCATTTGGAAAAAGTAAAAAACAAAAAAGCTCAGAAAACGTGATATTTTACAAGAATTCAATTTTTTTTCCCTTTCTTCTCTGGTAACCCAATGACTGATACCTCTTGTTCATCTTCGTGTGGCATTGAACAAAATGTGTATGTTGTGTTTGTCGTTTTGCAATAAAAAAATTAAAAAAGGAGAAGCACAGGCGCGCGCACAGGCGCACACACAGGCGCACACAGGCGTTAATCGGCGGAAAGCCGCAAAGACGGTTATAGAAGGTATTTTATAAAAAATTAACTGCAAAGAATTTTCACAAATGTAGGGAATTTGGCACTCATGAGGTTGTACAATGTTCTGCTATTTGTGTTCAAATTGTTTGCAAGGTTGAGTTTTGTGTCTGTTTCTCCGACAAAAGCATGTTCTTCAAATGAAAACATATTACTATAAACCCACTATAGTAGTTTTCATTATTTAAATGGAGACATTTCTTTTAAAATGTATGTATTGTGAAGATGTATTTTATATCATCCCACAAGTAAAAGTTTGTTTTAGGTACAGTTATAAAAAGTTGTGCATGTTTCTGCTATAGTAGTGAACTTAATGTACACAGATGTGTGTGTGGCTGTAGTGTATATACAGTACTGTGGTGACATTTAAAATACATCACTTATACCAGTGAAATATCACTATTCTTATTACCAGAGTTGTAGCACAAACAAAATATTAATGCAAACAATCCATCACACACATGAACTGATCTGATTCAAGACTGACATCATTACATCATGCATAACATTTTGGTGTCCACTTTTGCCGTTTTAAATAACACCATAACTTTTGGCTTACTATGTAGTCATATAATATATAATATAAAACTCTTCTTGTTTTAAATTTGTAACAAGTTACAATAAAGTTCAGACACTCAAATACTGTGTTTTAAATAAAAAATCCTCTGGTTATGAGGATAAAAAAAGACACGGCTGAATTAATTAAACTAAATTAAATTCAGATGCATATATTAGGATAATAAATACAAGATTTTCATCACTTAGCTGACTGTCTTTTGTTAGTCCTTAGTTAGTTCCCCACTCAGTCCTTATAGAAATGTGAGTAATCCAGAAAAAGAGATAAATCCCAAGGTTGTCTTTAAAAAATCCAATTGTCTCTTGAAACTCCACAGCAATTAAATCCACCCTTATTTCAACAAAGAGACATAAATGTTCTGGAAAAAGGGATTCCAAAACTCAGGAAATCCTCCAGAGATACGTTTGTAGGGAAGAACAACATGCACCCCATTCTAACCATTTCCTACTTTATTTTTTAGGCCTTCCTTCCTCCCAGGTGTAATCCTTCAAGATAAAAAGTCCTTTCCCCTACACTACGGTTTCAACCTAAAAGTCCCCAAAATTAACAACATAAATAAAGGATGTTTTATATAAGACATACAAACTCAAAACCAGCTCAAAAAAAATTGTTAATATATATGCATTAACAAAACTGTGCCTATTTTTAACAACAAAAAAGCAAAAGTATATGCATAATATATATATATTTTTGGACCTTAATAATGTAGCAAGGTTACAAATTCTCACTGAGGGCTAAGATGAAATCCTAAAGATGAAATCCTAGAATCGCCCCTGTACTCAACCATGTTTTTTATTTCTTCTTCCTCTGCACAGGTTCTCAGGTTGTATCTGCTCGAACAGGTTCTACAGCTGTCCTGCTTTGTGTGTTTAATGTCACATCAGTCACCTCTACAATCCCACATATTCAGTGGCTCTTTGCTAACGAGACAGTGTTCGAGAGGGTTGGGTCGAGCTTTTATGAGGGTGTGGGATATGAAGGACGTGTGGACGTTCCTGAGGATGAGCTGAGGAAAGGAAACTGTTCCCTGGTGTTGATGAATGTCAGTGTTTATGATGCAGGAACCTACAGCAGCTACCTGTTAGTGCGTCGTAAGGCAGTCCGCTCTCCTGAATGGACTTTGATCCAACAGTGTGAACTCTCAGTTAAAGGTGAGTCTGTGTCTAGAGCAACGATTAGTGCTGTCAAAATCATCACGTTTATTTTAAATATTTGGAAATAAAGTAAATTATGTGCAGCAATTTTATAGTTTTAAATGAGTGTGTGTGTGTGTGTGTGTGTGCCCTGTGATGGGTTGGCACTCCGTCCAGGGTGTATACTGCCTTGATGCCCGATGACGCCTGAGATACTGTAGTTCGGATAAGCGGTAGAAAATGAGTGAATGAATGAATTTTATAGTTTTATTTGTTAAAAAGATATTCGTTCTAACATTTGTGCTACAGAATTAACGCTTCACTGCTCACATTTTACACAGAAAAAGAAGTTATTCACATTATAAGTTTTTTTCTGTGATTAATGTAATGGATTAACTTTGACTTCTCACTGGATTTCTGTAACTCATCACGATGGACAGATAGATACTAATCTTAAATATCTTAAAGGTTGTTTTTCACCCAATACGAATGTACAGCTAACAAACATGTGGATGTGGTAGCTCAGTGGTTAAGGTGTTGGGCTACTGATCGGAAGGTCATGGGTTTGAACCCCCTGAGTTCGCTGGGCCCCTGAGCAAGGCCCTTAACCCTCAGTTTCTCAGTTGTAAGTCACTCTGGATAACGGTGTCTGCTTTTATAAAAAAAATAAATGAGGTGTTTAATTAAAAGATGGATATTAGCTTGCTAACTTTCTCACAGCTCGCTGACTGATAAGTACCCCCCCCACACACACACACACCTGCCACAGGTAAACAATCTCATCTGATCTCACAACTAAACTGTTAACAGCTCACAACCCTGAGAAATGAGAAGCAGGTTTATTTACAGCCATGAATGTGTCTCCTTCCAGATGATGCAGGACGAATCTCTCCTGTCCTGCTGATGATGTTCCTGTCCCTCCTCTGGTTGTTACATGTAACATGTAACACACATTACAGCCAGGACGTGTCGTGTATCGTGAAGTATTAGGATGTAAAACTAAGCTTACAGTCACACAACATTTAAAATCGTTTATATTTCAGCCACTTTTTAACCACAACTGCTCACGCTTTACATTTCACCTTGTGTTAAGTCAATGTTCTGAAGTGTGTAAGCTCGTTTCTCTCCACCTCTACTGATATGAGAGAGAGAGACTTTTTTTGACTTTTACAACACTTTATTTATGCAAGTCACATATCATAAAAATTCATGGTGACTTAATAAATAAGTCTCACACACACTCACTCACACACACTCACCAATGTGTCATCATTAATGACGTCAGATTTCATTCAATTTATTACGAGTTTTCAATCATTTCTCTTATGAATAATTTCCTTAACGGCATTCTATCATTTTACATACGTGATGTATTCAGATATAATAACTTTATTTCTTTTGTTTTTGATACGTTATTGTTACCATAGTAACAGCCCACTCAGGAATGTGTACAAGAGGTGTTTCACATAAAAAGAATAAAAGGAGATGTGTGTAAAGAGATATTTCTGTACAGTGTCAGTGCTGTGTACCAGTCAGAGGTGAAACTGGAACTGCTGCAGCATCTTCAGGACGGAGGAGTTTACACGTTGTTGTGGTTACTTAGTAATGCAACAAGCTGCTGTTTTGTCTCATTTGATTCTGGAGACAACAATGTGAGGCTTGTGAGTGTGATGTTTCAATAAAGCTCCTGAAGTGTCTTAATGTCTTTACTTTATTAACATCAGATATTAAGCAACGGACAGAAACATGCTGTGACTACATTCACTGCTCAGCTTGCATAAGGCAACAACAACTCTTCTTCAGCACATTTACACACCTGACCAAACAGTGGCTATTAACAAAGCAAACTTGTGAGCACTAAATGACTGTGATATGAACAGTGTAGACTGTGAGTGAGTGAAGTGAAGACCTACTTATTCAGGAAAAGCTTCAACTAGCACTTCTTTCCTTATCTTTTGCATTAAAAAAAAAATAAAAGAAACAAACAACAACAACAAAAAAAAATCACAACCTTTGACACTTTTTCATTGTAACTTTGAACAATGTTTTAAACTCATGGTATCTTAAGTATGTAACTTAGTGAACCAGCATTAATGATTCAATGTTAGAGATTTAAGCACTTATGTACGTCGCTCTGGATAAGGGGGTCTGTCACATGCTGTAAATGTAAATGTAAATTGAGAAAAAGTATGTTGTTTCTGTCTAAAAACAAATAAATTTAAAAGCATTAAACAATATAATAATTATTCATAATGATGTGGTAATTTTCTGAAATCTAAGCTGTGAGTCATAATGAAACCTAATGACATAACAATGAGCAGCACTCACACTGGAATGCACTTTTATTTTCACCTGCTTCCACACACACACACACACACACACACACACACACGCCACTCTGTGCGCTCCTGTCTCTCTATCTCTTTCTCTTTTGAGCTCACATGAGTGTTTGATCTTTACCACAGGACCTAAGACACTTACTGTACAGTTTAATATCCAGCTGCGGCTTGTTGGATCAGATCATTAGTGAACTGCTGAAATAAACAATGAATCAGTGCAGAGTTTATATCAAGTTTGAAAAACTTAAACAGACTGATATTAAGTAGGCTTGAAGTAGGCTGTTTATTTATTAGCGTTGTTCTCCTACTTAGATATTCAGATATATATGATAAAGAAGCTACAGAATAATCATAAGAGCATAACACAATAGTATATAGAGAAATGCATGACAATGAACTGTAGTATAAGAAGAATAAAATCTCATTGATGAATGTGAATGTTAATTACACTCATTGTGACAGGAGGGAGACTGATTACTTACAGCTGATTTATGTACATGATTTATGTACCGTCTGTACAGGTAAACATTTGTTTATTTTCCCTCGCTATATGCATATGCACTGACCTTTAAACGGGTGTGAAAGCGTCCTTAATGAAGCCTGTAATATCTTATTACACGCCGCTGATCTACAACATTAACTTCAGCAAGATTTAACAAATGTTTTATGATGTTTTATATAGTAGAACCTTTTTTGTCTATTTAAATGCACAAGATTCAAGCAGCTCCATACTGAATACACTCTATAAATGTTTAACTAAAGATAATTCTATTTATATTATAGAGTTTAATAAAGTTAACTCACTTCCTGGGCCGAGGATCTGCAACATGTTGACTGACAGTCAGAGTAACATGACCATGTGTTCACTGATCCCAGTCTGGACTGATTTAATACTGTGTCTGAATTTCTCAAAACGGATGTCTCTCAGTTCCCCTGTCTCTGAGAAGCACAAGCCTACACAACTAGAGAATCACTAGAGTCTTTGTTCAATCAAACACACACACACACACACACACACCACTTTGTGCACTCTCTAGAGTCATTGTTCAATCAAACACTTCTTCTGCTTGCGCTAAAAAAAACCTCTTCTGCTTTCCTGGTAATATTACGTCACCGACTGAACTGCTGAGTTCAAGCAAAGAATCTTATGCTGTATACATAATTTAAATTCTGTTATAAGAATTTAACTGTGTGTGTGTGTGTGTGTGTGTGTGTGTGTGTGTGTGTTATATAAGGTACATTAAAATGCTTAGAAACTTCTGAACCTTTGAACATCTGAACACACAGTACAGGATTTTCACCTTCTCTTCTTACAAATGCAATAACGTATATTTTTGTGTGAGCGACTAAATGGAATAAAGCTCAATCTGAACATGTCGTGTGTCTTCAGATGATTCAGTGTGCAGTGAACTGAACAAATCCAAGAGATTTGGGAACCCATTTCTATTTTATATTTATGGAGTTATTTACAGAGTAAAGACTAAAGTCTAAGGAAGGAAAACTTCATCTTGTCTCTAGAAATGTACACAATGTACCTTTATAAAGTAAAAATAAACACCATTTATTTTAAATTTAAAGGTACTTTCAAAAATGTTACTTAAGTCATGTTACTTAACGTACTGAAGTGTGTAAGCTCGTTTCTCTCCACCTCTACTGATATGAGAGAGAGAGACTTTTTTTTACTTTTACAACACTTTATTTATGCAAGTCACATATCATAAAAATTCATGGTGACTTAATAAATAAGTCTCACACACACACTCACACTCTCACACACACTCACACGCACTCACACACACTCACACGCACTCACCAATGTGTCATCATTACTGAAGTCAGTTTTCATTCAATTTATTACGAGTTTTCAATCATTTCTCTTATGAATAATTTCCTTAACGGCATTCTATCATTTTACATACGTGATGTATTCAGATATAATAACTTTATTTCTTTTTGTTTATTAATCATGTTTTCAGTAGTAAGTGTGTCCTTTTTGGCTTGAGCTCCTACAAACTCATTGTACAAACATGTGTGCAAGAGTTCGGAACACAATGAAGTGCCTGCACACAATGAAACTAAAACTAAATACCTTTTACAGCCACTTACACACACCCACACACCACACACCAACCCACACACCACACACACACACACAAAGAAGTAAAATGATTTCAGTGAGAACAGGAACTGACTCATTTAATACATTTCATTACATTAAATCAGATACTGCTGTGATGTAAACGAGGACAGAAGGTCACTCATTTCAGACTCCAATATAACTATAAATGGAGAAAAAGTATGTTGTTTCTGTCTAAAAACAAATAAATATAAAAGCATTAAACAATATAATAAAATAATAAAGCTCTCAACACTACACATTAGTTTCAATTCTTTTGTATTGTTCATAATGATGTGGAAAGTTTCTGAACTCTAAGCTGTGAGTCGTAATGAAACCTAATGATGACATAACAATAAGCAGCACACACACACACACACACACACACACACACACACACACACCACTCTGTGTGCTCCTGTCTCTCTATCCAGCTCTCATCTCTTTTGAATCACATGAGTGTTTGATCTTTACCACACGACCTGAGAAACCTACTGTACAGATTAATATCCAGCTGCGGCTTGTTGGATCAGATCATTAGTGAACTGCTGAAATAAACAATACATCAGACAAGAGTTCATATCAAGTTTGAAAAACTTAAGCAGACTGATATTAACACAAGGTGAAATGTAAAGCATGAGCAGTCGTGTTTAAAAAGTGGCTGTTGTCACTAATATAAACGATTATAAATGTTGTGTGACTGTAAGCTTAGTTTTACATCCTAATACTTCATGATACACGACACGTCCTGGCTGTAATGTGTGTTACATGTTACATGTAACAACCAGAGGAGGGACAGGAACATCATCAGCAGGACAGGAGAGATTCGTCCTGCATCATCTGGAAGGAGACACATTCATGGCTGTAAATAAACCTGCTTCTCATTTCTCAGGGTTGTGAGCTGTTAACAGTTTAGTTGTGAGATCAGATGAGATTGTTTACCTGTGGCAGGTGTGTGGGGGGGGGTGATTACTGATTTATTGGGCACTGAGATGGAGAACAAATTCATAAAAACATTAAATTAATCTGTGCACAGTAAAGGGTAAGTAAAACATCTCAGTACTTATCAGTCAGCGAGCTGTGAGAAAGTTAGCAAGCTAATATCCATCTTTTAATTAAACACCTCATTTATTTTTTGTTTGTTAGCTGTACATTCGTATTGGGTGAAAAACAACCTTTAAGATATTTAAGATTAGTATCTATCTGTCCATCGTGATGAGTTACAGAAATCCAGTGAGAAGTCAAAGTTAATCCATTACATTAATCACAGAAAAAAACTTGTTATAATGTGAATAACTTCTTTTTCTGTGTAAAATGTGAGCAGTGAAGCGTTAATTCTGTAGCACAAATGTTAGAACGAATATCTTTTTAACAAATAAAACTATAAAATTCATTCATTCACTCATTTTCTACTGCTTATCCGAACTACAGTATCTCAGGCGTCATCGGGCATCAAGGCAGTATACACCCTGGACGGAGTGCCAACCCATCACAGGGCACACACACACACACACACTCATTTAAAACTATAAAATTGCTGCACATAATTTACTTTATTTCCAAATATTTAAAATAAACGTGATGATTTTGACAGCACTAATCGTTGCTCTAGACACAGACTCACCTTTAACTGAGAGTTCACACTGTTGGATCAAAGTCCATTCAGGAGAGCGGACTGCCTTACGGCGCACTAACAGGTAGCTGCTGTAGGTTCCTGCATCATAAACACTGACATTCATCAACACCAGGGAACAGTTTCCTTTCCTCAGCTCATCCTCAGGAACGTCCACACGTCCTTCATATCCCACACCCTCATAAAAGCTCGACCCAACCCTCTCGAACACTGTCTCGTTAGCAAAGAGCCACTGAATATGTGGGATTGTAGAGGTGACTGATGTGACATTAAACACACAAAGCAGGACAGCCGTAGAACCTGCTCGAGCAGATACAACCTGAGAACCTGTGCAGAGGAAGAAAAAATAAAAAAACATGGTTGAGTATCTTCTTTTAACAATCCCAGTTCTTTTTTTTGTTGCTAATTTTATTGGTTATTTACCAACACAAGCACATTAACAAGAACAGCTCAGGTTGGCTGTTTTGGGGACAAGGACAGAGAGACTAGATTGAGATGGTTTGGACATGTACAGAGGAGGGAGATGGTTATGTTGGTAGAAGGATGTTGGAGATGGAGCTGCAGGTCAGAGGTCAAAAGGAAGGACAAAGAGGAGATTTATGGATGTGTTAAATGAGGACATGAAGGTAACTGGTGTGAGAGTAGAAGATAATGAGGATAGAGTGAGGTGGAAACAGATGATTGGCAACTGCTAATGGGAAAAGATCAAAGTAGAAGAAGATGATGAAGAAGAAGAAGATGAAGAAGAAGAAGAAGAAGAAGAAGAAGACGACTTACCAACACAGTTAGAAAACAGCGAAATATAACCACAAATGAGAGAGAATTTGTAGAACAGTCTCGGGAGTTCTTTGTGCACATTTTCTAAAACAAATAAAAGACGTTCATGAAGGCGACATGAAATCACATCCTTACAGTGACCCCTAGTGGTCATTTCCCCTAGTGACCCCTAGTGGTCATTTCACCAACACATTATCAAGAAATGAAATTATATAGTAAATAAATCCTTTATACAGTGTGCATATAAACAACATAAACAGACACTTTTTCATGGTGTTTAAATATTTCCCTTTTAGTAAGAAAACTGAGTTCTAAACCTCAAATATGGAGGAATTTTGTATGAGGGACTGAGAAGTATCAGATTTATCAGATCAGTGTTTTAGTCAGTTCTATTTGACATTAGGACTCTGAGGATTAGTTAGATGGAGTCAATATTTTAATGATTTTATAGTTTTAATTCTTGACCCTATTTTCACTCACCCAAGCTTGAAGTAGGCTGTTTATTTATTAGCGTTGTTCTCCTACTTAGATATTCAGATATATATGATAAAGAAGCTACAGAATAATCATAAGAGCATAACACAATAGTATATAGAGAAATGCATGAGAATGAACTGTAGTATAAGAAGAATAAAATCTCATTGATGAATGTGAATGTTAATTACACTCATTGTGACAGGAGGGAGACTGATTACTTACAGCTGATTTATGTACATGATTTATGTACCGTCTGTACAGGTAAACATTTGTTTATTTTCCCTTGCTATATGCATATGCATGCACGCACTGACCTTGGCCAGTTTTCATATATATATATATATACACACACACACACACAATACCATAAGAAAATCAAAACAACCCAAACAGCAAGCGAACCAAAACAATCAATTTCACTCTGATTCAGAACCGAGTTAACGGTGTGAAAGCGTCCTTAATGAAGCCTGTAATATCTTATTACACGCCGCTGATCTACAACATTAACTTCAGCAAGATTTAACAAATGTTTTACGATGTTTTAGATTGTAGATCATTTTTTTGTCTATTTAAATGCACAAGATTCAAGCAGCTCCATACTGAATACACTCTATAAATGTTTAACTAAAGATAATTCTATTTATATTATAGAGTTTATTAAAGTTAACTCACTTCCTGGGCCGAGGATCTGCAACATGTTGACTGCCAGTCAGAGTAACATGACCATGTGTTCACTGATCCCAGTCTGGATTGATTTAATACTGTGTGTCTGAATTTCTCAAAACGGATGTCTCTCAGTTCCCCTGTCTCTGAGAAGCACAAGCCTACACAACTAGAGAATCACTAGAGTCTTTGTTCAATCAAACACACACACACACACACACACACCACTTTGTGCACTCTCTAGAGTCATTGTTCAATCAAACACTTCTTCTGCTTGCGCTAAAAAAACCTCTTCTGCTTGTCCTGGTGTAATTACGTCACCGACTGAACTGCTGAGTTCAAGCAAAGAATCTTATGCTGTATACATAATTTAAATTCTGTTATAAGAATTTAACTGTGTGTGTGTGTGTGTGTGTGTTATATAAGGTACATTAAAATGCTTAGAAACTTCTGAACCTTTGAACATCTGAACACACAGTACAGGATTTTCACCTTCTCTTCTTACAAATGCAATAACGTATATTTTTGTGTGAGCGACTAAATGGAATAAAGCTCAATCTGAACATGTCGTGTGTCTTCAGATGATTCAGTGTGCAAGTCCAAGAGATTTGTGAACCAATTTCTATTTTATATTTATGGAGTTATTTACAGAGTAAAGACTGAAACGTAGCCAAGTCTAAGGAAGGAAAACTTCATCTTGTCTCTAGAAATGTACACAATGTACCTTTATAAAGTAAAAATACCACCATTTATTTTAAATTTAAAGGTACTTTCAAAAATGTTAATTAATATCAGTCTGCTTAAGTTTTTCAAACTTGATATAAACTCTGGACTGATTCATTGTTTATTTCAGCAGTTCACTAATGATCTGATCCAACAAGCCGCAGCTAGATATTAAACTGTACAGTAAGTTTCTCAGGTCGTGTGGTAAAGATCACACACTCATGTGATTCAAAAGAGAAAGAGATGAGAGCTGGATAGAGAGACAGGAGCACACAGAGTGGTGTGTGTGTGTGTGTGTGTGTGTGCTGCTTATTGTTATGTCATCATTAGGTTTCATTACGACTCACAGCTTAGAGTTCAGAAACTTTCCACATCATTATGAACAATAAAAAAGAATTGAAACTAATGTGTAGTGTTGAGAGCTTTATTATTTTATTATATTGTTTAATGCTTTTATATTTATTTATTTTTAGACAGAAACAACATACTTTTTCTCCATTTATAGTTATATTGGAGTCTGAAATGAGTGACCTTCTGTCCTCGTTTACATCACAGCAGTATCTGATGTAACCTGTATATATCCACCTGATTTCTGTTTATAGTAACAGCAATATATTATGTCCATAGCACATATATATTAATCTGTATATTATATTCATAGTACATACACATCTGTAAATTACTGTTTATAGTAATAGCCATATATTTTGTAAATTTCAGTTTATAGTTATTGCCATTTGTATATTCTGTTCATAGTACACACACATCTGTAAATTACTTCCATATTACCACTTTATTTAACTTATTTAAATCTTGTAAAGTCTGTATATCCTGCACTTGCTGCTATTGCACTCTGTTTAGACATAAACTGCATTTCGTTGCCTTGTACATGTGTAATGACAATAAAGTTGAATCTAATCTAATCTAATCTAATCTAATCTAAACCTACTCTCCTGATGTTTACACACAGAATCCAAGCATCAGGAAACATAAAAGAAGATGAAAGAGGATGATGACTGGTCGAGGACGATTCACTCCAACATCATCTAGACAGAATGAGAGAATCAATCAATCAATCTGAACAATCTATCACTCAAACACACACTTGATGTTGGCGGCTTTATATTTTCTCAACACTCACCTGTGCTGTTTAACCTTTCTGAAAGGTCCTGTAGAGGAGTTTCTTAAGGAGAAAAGGAAAAATAGGAATATTAATGATTTCATTTTAATATGTTCACAGATCTACACTATAATAATGATTAATGAAGCTCTACAGATGAGTGCATCATAAATACGTATATTATTACACACATACGATATATACACAACCTTTTCAGAGATATGACATGATGGAATTAAAAAGTGGGTGGAGCATAAAGACGACTTCGATATTTTTAATAATGTGGTGGTTATTAACAAGCAAATCTAGAGAAAAACATTTTACTGTTGAATTTAGAGATTTTAGTCGTTAGCTTTAGATTTTAAGAGCAGATGTTAGAGATGAAATCATTTTATAATGAATGTTTGATGCACCGTAGTTTGTGATTTAGACTGAAGTGAAAGTTGCACCATTCACTACCACGACTTTGTGGTTAATAAATGCAGTGATTGTAAAGTTTCGAACTGATTCATAATCACTCACCACTGGCAGATGAAGTTTCCAGCTGATTCTCTTTGAGTGAAAATAACGAAAATGAATGTTTATTTTTGACACCATTATGAATTCCTCCTTTATGTAGTTCTCATCCAGTCACTGTATGAACTTCAGGACTGTTCTCAATGTTTCTGTCTCGAAACTTCATCATGCTCAGTTCATTAGATGTTTGTAATGAAATATTTATCGGCTTCAAATAATGACATGATTTTAACTCTAGCTTTAATTCATTTACATTATGGAAATCTTATCAGATTGTTTTTTTTACTCTTCGTGTCTTGCAAGAGCACAAACTTGACATGAACTGTGTATATGTGAAATCTGTGGTTGACATCTCACATAACACTGAACTGACAAACTCAGCATGCTTTCCATCCATTTATATGCATTTAATGTAATGAGTCCGTTCCTGTTCTCACATATTTTAGTAGCTGTAAACATAACCTTCTCACAAGCCTCACGTTGTTGTCTTCAGAATCGAATGAGACAAAACAGCAGCTTGTTGCGTTACTAAGTAACTGCAATGAAGTGTAAACTCCTCCGTCCTGAAGATGCTGCAGCACTTAAAGTTCCAGTTTCACAGCACTGTACAGTCAGTACACTCCTTTTATTCTGTTTATGTGAAACGCCTCTTGTACACATTCCTGTAAGTGGGCTGTTACTATGGTAATGATAACGTACAATGATATAAACCAATCAGAGTCCAGAACTCTGTGTGTTTCTGATATCTACGTACCATCGACTGAGAGCTTGAGCCACTGGACTAAAACCCATTTCGTAGAGCTGGCTCTCTTCCTGCGCCTCACAGACAGGTAGCTCTCGTAGACGCCTGCATCACTGAGTCTGACGTTCTTCAGCACCAGAGAACAGTTTCCTTTAAGCAGCTTGTCTTGAGGAACGTCCACACGGCCCTGATATCCCTCACCCACGTACAGCTCCACACCCTTTCTCTCAAACACAGTCTCAGAAACTGTGTTCCACTGAACATGAGGTATCTGGAGATGGACATCTCTCCACTCACACGGCAGGATAACTGTGGAACCCACTCGAGCTGATATCTGAGAGTCTGCTGTGAGGAAGCCTGGGGAACGTTTTAAATATAATAACGTCATTTTAGCAACTTCAAGTCAATTTCTTCATGTTTGGAGTCTGATTTGGTGGTTCAGATAGCTTTAATTTTATTGAAAGCTACACATACCTATACTTGAAATCCACATGATGTAAATATAAAGAAGGGAGGTCATAATGCTTGACTTTATGAAGTGCAGATTCTCTAAAATTAGCATAAGAAAGTCATTAGTGTCAATACAGCTGATAGAATTTCACCTGGTTTTCTGCTCTGTGAAGCTTTACATTAGAATGTAGAACTCATTTAGACTCATAAAAAGGGTAAAACCCAAGAATACATAATAATAATAATAATAATAATAAAAGATTTATTTTACTTTCATTAGAACATTGGAATTTCCAAGTCAGTGACACTTTCACTTTTAAATTTGTTCTGTCAATTCTCTCGTTCTTCCTTCCCTCTTCGTTTATAATAACAATAGATTTATAATAAAAGAAAAAATCCACAAATGATTGTGTTCAGTTATAAAAATAAAATGAAAAACTGTAATAACACAAAATGCTCAGCTTAAATTTAGATAAAGCCTTTATAATATTTTTGATTTTAAGTCATTTTTTTTCAAAATCAAATTTAAGCAACACTGGAAATGTTTAAATAAACAGCTTCGTAAAATTCTCTCTGATGTTTAAGAGAAATTTGGAAGAAAACAATCTTAACTAAAAAGCTTTTACACATCTAAACATTTATTTAAAAAAGATTAAATAACGTGATTATTTAAATCATTTTATATGTCTTACCTTTTAAAGAGAGACACTGTGTTTATGTATGTGTGTGTGTGTGAGAGAGAGAGAGAGAGAGAGAGAGAGAGAGAGAGAGAGTAAAAGTTTGTGGTCTGTAAAAGGTGTTTAGTTTTAGTTTCATTTTGTGCAAAAGTTTTGGAATGAGTTCGGAGTGAGGAAGCGTTAAACAATGGAGGTCAATAGGAGTCTGTAGGAGCTCAAGCCAAAAAGGACACACTTACTACTGAAAACATGATTAATATACAAAAAGAAATAGTCATTATATCTGAATACATAACATATGTAAAATCATGGCATGCCGTTAGTAAAATTATTCGTAAGAGAAATAAAAACTCGTAATAAATTGAATGAAACCTGACGTCATTAATGATGACACATTGGTGATTGCGTCTGAGTGCGAGTGAGTGTGTGAGTGTGTGAGTCCGAGGCCCAAAGTGGTGCCGTAAACCGCACTCAGTAACGGATGGAGAACTGTATTCACTATTTCACAGCCAGCCTGCTCATGACCATATAGCTGGTAGTAAAGGTAATGCTATCAAAGGAAACGTCCCTCCCAGTCCTCAGGAGCCGCCTGTATCAACCCCTGTCTACTGTTCAAACAGAAGGGCCCGAGACGGAAGACGTGAGTAATAAGAGAACAATGGAGGGTTGTGTCAGGAAGGGCATCCCATCTGCAGCCGAATGAAAGATATTACAGTGAGAATAAAGTCTGTGGTCCTCCCCAGAAACACACTGAGCACACTCTCACACACTCTCAGTGTGCACATTTCCGACACAGAGCCATGGGACAGATTCAAACTCTAATGCATTTGTTTTTATTTGTTACGGTTTATGATTTTTAGGATTTTTACGGTTTAGGATGTTACTTTCACACCTTCAAAACGACAGCTCACAGTAACTAAGAACTTACACCACTACTTTGGTGAAGAAACAAAAGGACAAAAGGACAATGACAACGAAGGCTTTATTACAGTGCACTCGATACACTTCTTGGAGAAATCAGCCATTGCTTTGGTGAGCGCAACACACAGCTTGCACAGTCGCTGATTGCTCTGAACCCAGAGAGCGACCAATTTTTTAATCCGAAGTTACTTTATCACATCATGTCATTAACAAAATCAACCATTGTTGAGAAAGAATGTACTGTTGCTAAATAGTTTATTTCTACACTAAAGAAAAAAGAAGAAAACGTGAAACTGACAACAAAAAATCTTTTTAGAAAAATTATTCAGACCACAGACACACACACGTAAGGCCCACCTCATTCACCTGGCATTTGAGAAGGACCTCACATGCAAGTGTCTACACGAGTGGAAAGAAAGATTTCACTCAGAGACCTGCCGTGTTGAACTATTTTAATCACTTGTGTTGTGAGTACACTTTTACTCTACACTTTTTGTTCCTTTTCTTTCATGGCAATATATTGCGTCTACTGTCATTTCATCTTATTACACTCAATGAGAAAGAGGATATAGAAAAGTTTGTTTCTGCCTTGTTTACACTAAGTTGTACTTGTTTTCTTGTCAGCCTCCAGCACTCCAGCACATTAAAATTTGTGTATAACACTTTAGTGCTGTTATTTCAGTGGTGAAAATATGAACTAATCCCAGTAAAAGTATTCAGTTTAACTTTTCTAATGAATATATTGTCATGAATGAG
Source organism: Tachysurus vachellii (assembly GCF_030014155.1). Classification (NCBI taxonomy): domain Eukaryota; kingdom Metazoa; phylum Chordata; class Actinopteri; order Siluriformes; family Bagridae; genus Tachysurus; species Tachysurus vachellii. Next base: position 1,660,326 of record NC_083473.1, on the reverse strand, counting down.
GCACCGGCCTCATCCTCCGAGCGCCACCAGAGGGAACGTTCGCCTGAATACTAACCAGTTCCGGACTATGCTTCCCATGGCCCTATCCCATTCCCATAGTGGGTGAAGTCTCGACTTGCTCGGCTGTCATTCTGAGCGTTTCCTGTCTGTTTCTGATTCCCTGTTTCTTGATCTATTTCTGTGTCCGTGTTTACGATTGTTTGCCGCCTGCCCCGACCTTCTACCTGTTATTATCGACCCCGTTACTGCCTTGCCTACGTTGTAGTGTCTGCCGTTTCTTTGACCCTGCCTGTTATTACGAGAGTGTACAATAAATCTGCAAATGGATCCTCAGCCTCACGACGCATCATTACATATATATTGTCCAGGTGTTTACATTAAACAAGTAGCTTATTTTAAAGTAGATTAATAAATTTGGCACGTAACTGTTCATAACATCATTGTTACTAAACATTTTGATTTCACTACAGGTTAAACTTTAGGCAGATGTCTAAGTACAGCAAAAGTTTCATTAAATTCTGTCCAGACAGTTGTGTGTTGTGATAAATCTAGATGGACATAAAGACATACATTTTCCTGGTTCTCCGATGTATGAAACAAAGATGCCGTTGAAAGAGTGAGTTCTGTCCAATGTACAGACAAAACCTTTTATTTATATAAAGCCACAATGTTATTGTTGTTACTATTATTTACTGTTAATATGCAAGAGGTCAAGTCTACCAAGTCAAATACAATTGTTCAACACTCATGAATACAAGAAGTAAAAAAAATACATAAAACCTTAAAGTTTCTTACAGTTTACACATTTGCCTGTACATAAACAGCGAAGATAACTACACTAAACCCAAATGCTCAGAATAATTACATAGATTGAGTAGGTAGTAGTGTAAACCTCATTTCATAAAACAATTCAACTAACTTAAGTATTTTGAGTTTATAGATTTTTTACTTTTTGATTCTATTTAATTATTTTTGATTAACTTAAACTATTAGCAGATTAAGTATGTGACACTTAAGAGTATAATTTCATTTTACTTATTTCTTTTGTTTTTTATAGAGTATATTGTACATTCTGCATAGCTAAGTTTTGAGATGTAAATAAAACAGTTAGTTTATGCATTAAGGCTGATACCAGTAAGAAAGTCTTGTTACTTTAACTAAACTTAAACTATCCTTTTGAACTTATATTCTAAATGTAGCATTATGGCTATAATTGACAATGTAAATGCCTTTGTGTGCATAAAAGTTAAAATCTATTTATTAGCTGTCACAAATGTTTGACATGCACTGATATTGACCGTTCCAATTTTGCACCAGAAAAGAAGATGGATATAAAATTCACAGATTACAGAATATGAGCGTGCTGTTGACAGTGGAGTGTTTACCCGGGAGTTCTTCTGGTTATGTCTTCATGAATTCAAGGACAATATTGGAATCTTTAATGGTCCAACTAAAGTCCTCACATGCAATTCCAGAGGTACTGGAACATTTTTTGTACATTTTTTTTAATAATGTATTAATTAGGCCACTGATAGATTTGTATTTACATGTGTGATAATCAGGGACAATCATGTTTTTCTTTTTTTTTTGTATTGTGCTTTATCTTTAGATATTTTTGTTTAATATTTTTAGTCCTGAGATTTGGCTAAATACGTGATCTTGTAACCTTGGGGAAATGTAAGCCCTTTAGGTATTTTATATGAAATACATTTTAATCTTGCAAAGATTAAAGCAGCGATGCAATCGCTGAGTTTTTTTTCCTCTATGATTTAACTTAATTACTAGTTTACTAATAACCATAAACCTTAATTAAAATACATGAGTCTCTCAGTAATTGCTATGTACTGTACTTATAGTTATGTTAATTTACTATTTTAGATTTAGAAGTCAGAATCACAGCAGGAAGATGCAGTTTCTAGGGCAGCCAGCTTGATTAGTCTTGTTGGTCATAATGTGCTTGTAATACAGAAAACCAAAGAAGAGACTGTAATGGACTTGGCTCATTGGTATGTCCTCCAGGGGACCTGTGCACCTTTTGAAAGGTATTCTTATTTCTTCACACATTCTGTAGTTTCCTAGCAGAAGCAAAGACATCTAGTTCTGCAGTTATTAACTGTTGCTTATGTTGTGGCTGTGTTATAAATTATTTACCTACTTTATTATACAATAATCTGCAGGATGCACACACTGTCTATATTATATACTGGCACTCTGTCAGATTTACCCACTGTTAATTTGCAACAGGATGAATGTAACTTTTTATATATTATATTACAAAATTCATACAAGAATTCAAATATATAGTCTGTTCAATAACAGAAAGAAAAGCCAAATATTTTGGCTGAACACAGAAATTGAATTTGATAAATTAGCCATCACATAAATTATCCTTAGATTTAGATTTAAGACTTGTTTAAAGGGTGATGTATAGTGGAACTCCTGCAGACCCATCCATGACCCATCAGGAGATTCTCATGCAAGAGATTTTACTATACATGGCCGTGCCCATTGGCCCTTCAATGCAGCAAAGTCAGCCTGTTCCTTTAGTAGGGAAACAGCCCCAAAGCATGCTTTTTCAACCTTGATGCTTGACGGTATTGATGGTGTTCTTAGGGTCTGTAGTGGATATTTTCACTTTAGAGATGTTCATAAGAACCTGTCCTTCGATGCTTCTCATGGCTGGTAGTTAAGGTAACTAGAAATTGCAGTTGTATAGCAGCACAAACAGCTTCCAGTAGACCGTTCCCGTGAGACCTTGGTAGTTCCCGTGGGACCTTGTTTTGCCTGTTTCATTTGAATGCTGTCTATGAAATCGTGATGTTATCAATGATCGGGGCCCTTCCTCTCAGGTTACACGCAGAGTGTTGGGTCCTGCTGCACAGCTGAACACAATAAATTGTGAAAACTTTTTTACTCTTGCCCATGCCTACGAGTGTGATATTTTATACTTTAATTCTCTCAAACCTTCCACAACAGGTCATAGTCAGCATTTTACTTCCTCCTAACATGGCAGGTTGATGCCAGAGAGCTCAGTTTTGGCCTCATCTGACCACAGTACTTCTGTGTTCACTGGCAACTGGCTTCAGTTGGGTCTGTACATGTGCCTAGTTGATAATGGGGACCTTGCGGGCGTTGAAAGATTTTGATCCATGGCTGTGTATTGTGTTACCAATGGTTTGTTTGGTGACTATGGACCCAACTGCCTTGAGATCATTCACATGCTCCTCCTGGGTAGTTCTGGACTGATCTTTCACTTTCCTCATGATCATCCTCATCCCATGAGATGAAATCTTGCATTGAGTTCCAGACCGATGGCGATTGATGTATACCTTCCATTTGCAAATAATCGTTCCAATGATCTCCTTCTCACCAAGCTTTTATACACAGTTGTTGCTAGCAGCACCTTCTTAATCTGTGTGACACACGAGCCCATAAGCTGTCTGTGGGAGCTAGAATTATTTTTGGGTGGTAGGGGATCAACTACTTATATTACTCATTGACATTCAACTCAATTTATAACATTTATATAATTTTTTTTTTAATGAATTTTTGGTCTGATTTCTGCTGAAGTTGAACCAAGATTAGACCAGTGGCATTTATACATGTATGGGAATAGTTTACCTAGCATTGTGAGAGGGTATACCATTTGTCAAAGGCATTCAAACTTTTTTTTCCTTCTAGATTCAGAGATACCTTCTGCAAATGATGTGTCTTCATGAAGCCAGAGAAGGCTTTAACAGAAGATGGTCCGGAGAGTCTGTTCCAAATAATTCATTCTGAAAGAAAGAGGAACTAATCGATTTCAACAGGACTTTCTTCAGGATGTTGAATGTAAGTTCCCTGTAAAGTACAATGTTTCACAATAAAAAACATTCACTTATGTTCCTTAAACTGTGACATTTTGCTTTTTATTTTATTCTAAATATATCATCCATACTTTATGCTTTGTTAGATGATGATTTTAACCTTGAGGTTTCACTTAAACATCACATCAAGCTGAAAAAAGTGAGCTGATGTTAAGCTGTTTGCATGTGCAGTGGTCTAGCTCACTAACATGTAGCTGTAACGCACGTGTCTACAAAAATAAAATGCCATATTGTTAATGCTGGAACAAATATTTATTTCCTTACTAAACTGTAAAGTAATACTTACTAAAAGTATATGTTGGTAAAATGTGTTAATATAATATGCCTGAAAAGTCAATGTATGTAAACTCTAAATTATTGTTGAATATATGCTTATATTTATGTTAGCTACTGGATTGTGGTAACATGAGACAAATATGACTGTTTACTAAATGCGGTCATGCATTTGTGGAGTTAAGAATATCATTGATGGCGCGTCAACACAGTCGACTTCTCGAAGGAAAGAAGAGGAAATTCATCTAATCCATTCAAGGGAGAACCTTGTGTTTGTTTATTGCTCACTCAAAGTTAAAAGCACTTTGAGCTTTCAACTGTTCTACAACTTAGTGGACAACAGTAAATACTTTCCTCTGGAACCAAGAACTGCCCTAGTTGGAACTGTATTTAACTGGACGTTGTTATACTGTTGCTGTTTTAACCAGTATTACACTGAAAAAGAGATCTGATATCAGTCAAAGTTGTAAATCTAATCTAATTGTGTGTTAAATGTTGTTGTTAAAGGTAGTGATTAGAGGTCACTTATCTTAAACATATAGTGTACACTTACATCAGGTGATGTAACTGATTTGTTGTTTTGTTTAATGTTTTTGTAATTTTCGTTTAAGGATAAGATATTACTTTACATGCAGTGTCTTGTGATTAATCAGTGTTTACTCCTACCTCTCTAGATGAACTAAGTATCTTCTGAATCTGTTGCCAGCAAATCAGTCTATTAATCCATTATCTTAAATCTATAAGACTACACTTACAGTAACACTGAAAACCCCATTACATAAAAGTGGCGAGCCATCCAGGAGGTAGTGGTGTGATACTGATCATAGGCATTGAGACTTTAAAACCCCAGTTTGGTTACCAGACAAATTAACACATTGCTAACATGGATGCTGTTGCTCAGCAAAGTATAAAAATCCCAAACACTGTAATAGCTAGTGGGGTAAATGAAACCACAGGTGATGAAGAACTGAAAAAATTTCCTAAAAGAACATGGTACCATTGTTAGGTCAATTAAGATTGATGATACTGAATCAGAATTCCATAATAAGCTAGTCATTGAATTTGACAGCGGGCATTCTTTACAATCTCTAGAGCCAATGTTACCGCATACATATCAGCTGACTAGTGATGCAAATGTTACTTACAAAATAAGGTCTCTAGCCAGTGTTTACACTCAACAGTTGGGGGGTAGAGCTACCAAATCATACCTCAAAGGGCTAAGAGATACTGTAGCAACACTCAGTGGGGTTGACTTTGAAACCATGTTAAGCCAGATGCTTTACTCAAGTGAGTGCTGCTTTCCTTCTGACAAGCACTTCATCTAAGACCATAGATGAGAACCCAGTTAACCCATTTGATAAAGAGCCGCCTCTATTATCTTATAAATCTATAAGAGTACACTTATGTTATGTAACACTGAAGGCCCCGTTACAAACCCGTATTCAATAGAAACAATTTGTTAAAACTGATTCCATAGTACACTGAAGTGCAAGTGACAATGTAGTGTAATGTAATGTATGATTGTAAGAGCTTCCTAGTACAGTTAATATGACGTTGGGTATGAAAATCTATTGTAATAAATGTAGGGTGGTGCACTTGAGCAGCTGAGCAAGTCGTATGTATGATGTCCGAGTGGAAGTCGTATCTTCCTTTCGGACATGGGTTGGCTTGCGGCTTGCCTGGGGTCATTGCTCCCCCCGACCTGCCATGCCGCGTTCCTCGCTCCCCCCACCTGCCTTGCTGTGAGCATTGCCCCTTTTAGAACTTTTGGCGTGGTTCTGTGCCTTGAGGGGATTAGAACTCAAGAATGGCTTCACCTATTCCCTACTTGGACACCAGGGGGGCAGTTTTTATGTCTATGCCATGTGACTGTTTTTGTTTTGTATAATGCGTTTATACACATGTCCTTTCCTTACCCTTTTCTCATGTCCATGACCATCTCATTGGTCTTACTGATGTTTACTGTGAGATTGTTAGCCTCACATCATGTAAACAGATTTGAAACCTCACTCGGTAGAGTTTGAAAATGATGCCAAAATGCCAAAGAACAAAAAATGAGATAGAGGAAGATTCTAAATGCATTAAATACTGAAAATGAGCAACTTAATCTAGACTAGATGATGGGATAATCTCTGAAGGAGATTACCAGGCTAGTGAAATGCTCTGGAAAGAAGAAAAGGTAAGGATGCAGAATGAGATTGCACTCCTTTAGAACTACCATCAGCATGATTAATTCATTTGTGGAAACATTGTTTGAAGATTTGGAGGAAGCAAAAGGTTTATCAATTTCTGATAAAAAAAAAAGGCACAACTGAGACAAGTCCCAGTAAGACATCTGTATGTGGCATGTGGAGTAATTAAGTTCCTGAAATGCTAAACAGTGATGAGAACTCAGAAAAAGATTCTCAGTCAGTCAGTCAATACTCTGACTGTACAGTTAAATTCCCCATGGCTCCAGTTCACTGGACTACAACTATGTGTGCTATTAAAGGAGTGGAGGAACCAATGACCTCTAATATGGTCAGAGGTTTTAATCCCAAGGAGTTAGAAGCTGTGATTAAAAGTATTGGTAAATTTGATCCTGCCAAACAAGATCCATTAGATTTTCTAAAGGTTTTTGAGCAATATGCTGACATTTACAAATTTACAGATGGTGATGAATTGGTGTTGTTTTGAGGGAGTGTGCATGCTGACAGCAGGAATGTCCACCAGAGCTGTTGACGTGATTTAAATGTTCATTTCTCTACCATAAGCAGTCTCCAAAGGCATTTCAGAGAGTTTGGCAGTACATCCAACCGGCCTCATGACTGCAGACCACGTGTAACCACACCAGCCCAGAACCTCCACATCCAGCATCTTCACCTCTAAGATCCTCTGAGACCAACCACCCAAACAGCTGCTGCATCAATCAAGTTTGCATAACCAAATAATTTCTGCACAAACAGTCTCAGGGAAGATCATCTGCATGCTCGTCGTCCGTATCGTGGTCTCGACCTGACTGCAGTTTGCCAGATTTGGACAGATTCGTGAACAATATTTGAGAGAAATAAGCCTTTTGTGTACATAGATCTTAAAAAAATAAAGATCTTAGATCTTTGAGTTCAGCTCATGAAAAATGATAAATTAATAGCATAAAAAGTTGATGGCAGTCATAAGGGCCATGTAAATAGGCAAGTGATAGTTTTGTGTGTGTAGCTCTCCTATCCCAAATCCTATCCCAACCTGTACGATAACAGCACTCTGGGTTTGTTAACTACATCCAAAACAACTTAGACCCTTAGGCAAGTCACAAATCACAGTATATTATAAATTTAAACAAAGAAAATTAGCAGTGTAACAATACTTAGTCATTAGTAAATAAAAGAACCTGACAAAAAGAATAAAAGAATAATTACTTTATTCTTTAACAAACTACTTAGAATACGCTATAGTTTAGTACCTTGACCCTTTTTAATATCTACATTGAAACATTTTGTGGTGAGGACCAACTTATTAAAACAAAAGAGAAAAGAAAAACGTGGCAGGCCTGGACTTGTGTGCGTTGTGGCGATAAACTTCGCCCCTTCTTTTAAATTGGTATAAACCATGAAAAAAAAATCAGTCACTTCGCAGTCCCAAAAGTGTCAAACAGAGAATACTACATTTAGGTTACTCGGAAATAGCCTTTCTGATCCTCGAATGCATGAGCACTTTTTCCTCAGCAACCAAAGCAACCAAAGAAAGTTCTGGAACACCACCTGTAATCCGTAGCAAACTTTGGAGATGCTCCAGGAAACAAAGGAAAAATAACTCCACGAAAGTCACTATTTGTTTTAAAGTGTCTACTGGACACTTTATCCTGTCACACTGACAGAAGTAAAAAGCAGAAAGAAACAAGAAAGTCCTCAGAAGATCTTTATAATGAGCGACACCTCCGTGTGTCTCTCCAGCACAAAAACAAACCTGTCCGACTCTCTTCTCTTGTCTTTAATCACCCCACGACAAAGACCTGCCACCATCTAAATCACACATCAAACTTAACAGACCTGGGGCCTGTTTCAGAAAGGAGGTTAAGTGAAAAGTAAGTTAACCCTGAAATGAGGGAAACTCTGGGTTTTCTGTTTCAGAAAGAGAGGTATGTTAAACCTGAGAAAGCAGGTTAAGTTAAGCCCGTTTCTGAAAGAGGGGTAACTTATACTCAGAGTCAGTTACCATAGTAACTTACTCTGTGAACCTAACCTGGACAGCAGCTGGTTTTCTTCGGTCTCCTCCCTTTTTCTAAAGCGGAAGCGATGTTTAAACATCTCATGCATTGCACATGTTTCAGTTACTCAGAGAGCATCAAAGGGAATGAAATGGCGTGCCCTTTTATTGATTATCCTGTTGATGAAGAGGCTGTATTACAGTTTTTTCCAATTGCTAACACACTAAAATGACATGCACAGCACAATTATTTAAACTGACACACAGAGCAAAACTTCAAGTCTCCAAAAGTCTAAACACATTTTCTGCTTTACACACATTTTGCATTTCAAAATGGCACTTTTTAAATGCACTGAACACATAAGACAACAATCTCTGCATAAGACAACAATCTGACAAAGTCACATGTTTGCCATTTCAAAACACTGCCATTCAAAATGACACTACATGAGCTAATTGGCCAATCACATGTGCCACCTGGCCAAACACCTCAATGGTTAATTGTTAGCACGTCAATCAGGATGTAAGCACTATGAACAGACCACAAGTGAGAACCTTTTTTTTTTTTTTTTTTACAACAATGGAAGACATTGCAGAGAGAGGAAGAGGAAGAGTGAGAGGTAGGGGTAGAGCAGGTAGAGGAGTTCATGGCCAAAGATGACGAAGACTTTTAAATGAATTCAGAGCAACCTTAGTAGATCATGTCATCAGCCATGGGCTGACAATGCGTGAGGCTGGACAGAGAGTGCAGCCAAACTTGAGCCGTTTTACTGTCATCTCGGTCATCTGGACCTTTAGACTAGAGAACAGGTATGTAACCAAAATTTCGTGTAGTACACATGTTGTATACCCCATGTCATAGTGTATCAGTTGGGTGACACCTGTTTACTTAGTGTATGACAGCCATTCATGAACTGTACAAGTTTCCTGTACAACGTACTCTACTGTGGGGAAAAATATTTAGGCTGCATTGTAAAAGCCCTGTATATATTTTTATTTTATTTTTTCTAAAGGACTGAGAGACGACACCATGGTGGAGGAAGGGGCCAAAGGTTCACCGGGGTACAGGAAGCTGCCATTGTAAACTTGGTTTTGGAAAATAATGAAATCAGATTACGAGACATTCAAAGCCACATCATCCAAGACAACACCTTATTCAACAACATTCAACAAGTCAGTCTGTCCACATTGGCTCGCATTCTCAAGCGAAACCAAATCAGAATGAAAACTTTATAAGGTGCCGTTTGAGAGAAACTCTCAAAGAAACAAAGAGTTCAGACGCACATATGTGGATGTAAGTATTATATTGACTGCAGTACACTACACGCAACATTGTTTCCCAGTGTACTGATAACACCATATTGACTGACTTTTGTTCTTTGTTTTCAGGGAGTACTGGAAATGGATGCTCATGCAATCCCACATGAGTTCATCTTTATAGATGAGGCTGGGTTAAACCTAGCAAAGACCAGAAAAAGCGGGAGAAACGTCATTGGCCACAGAGCCATTATAGATGTTCCTGGCCAACGTGGTGGAAACATCACAATGTGCGCTGCCATCTCCAGTATGCATGGTGTCCTCCACCATCATGCCAACCTTGGACCGTACAACACAGCCCATATTCTCACATTTCTGGACAGACTTCACAACACTCTCATACCTCATAGATAAAACAAAAATTACATGTTCAGTTGCCTTAAATTATCTCAATGTTATCTTATAAATATTAATATTCCTCAACTTATAATTAGGAAGTAATTCACTCAAAATTTTAAATATTCCTCAACTCATATAATTTGGGAAATACACTCAAAATTTTAAATATTCTTCAGCTCAATGTGGGACATGCACTCAAAATTAATTCTAAACTGAAATACTGATGTCGGCCCACTACACAGTTATAATCATCTAGTAATGTTAGAAAACACTAAAGTGACAATTTCACAATTTTTTTTATTAAACACAATGTGCTTTTTAAAAGGCATGAATCAAAATGGATCAGTCAAAACAAAGTGCTTGAGAAATTAAAACAAAAGGAAATGACAAACACATTTTGTTTTTACAAAATTTGCAAAATTTTTACAAGATGGCAAACAGTGTCACATCTTATATCTGAGGTAGAACAGGCAATTACATTTGTAAAGAGGGGAAAAAAACAAAAACCTCCTCAATACTTAGCTCAACAAATCATTCTTCAGTGTCAGTAGACGCCCTTTCAATGGTTTGTTGTCCTCAAGACACATGATAACTTTTTGGATAAATGTAAAAGTAAGCTCGAGATTCTTTGGATACTGTACTGTAGGTCTAGTGCATAGATGTACCCAAAGAGCAGAAGAAATGAGTCAGCCAGATTTGTGGGACCACTCACAAGTATTTCATCCTCCACGACAATACAGATGCTCTCAGGGCTGAAGAGGGCTGCATCAGTAGGGTCATCTGTGACGACTGTCAGGAGAGCCACCGGAGTGTCAGTGAGGTCTGGACCATCTGCTGACTATAAAACACAAATAAGACAAGAATGAGTTCAGCCCCTCAAGGATACAAATCATGCTAATGATGTCTAGACATTACTGTCACTTAGCACTTAGACTGCAACTAACCTACATGTTTAAACTATTTTTAGCATAATTTTTGTTTAGTTGAATGCTTTATACTTACCTTTTCATTTATGTAATTTCTACATGTCAGTTTGCAGAATAACAACTCAAGTAAACTTCATAAACAGGTCCTGGGGGTATTCCAGAAAGGAGGTTCAACAAATTCTGAGCCTAACCCTGAACTCTGAGTTGACTTACCCTGTGAAGTGAAACTGAGTTTTCAGTTCCAGAACAGCTGATCTGAGTTAGATAAGTCAACTCTGAGTATGTTAACTCTGAGTTGAGCTCCTGCCTGACGACTAGTAAAAAGCAATCATCAATGGAGCTCCAATACTTGATTCACCATGGCAACAGGAGAAAACAGGCAGCAGACATTTTCTGGCTGCGGCCATAATAAAAAAAAATCACTGACACAGACAAATCACAGTTTTAAATGCAGTTGTCTTTTCATTTTGCATCACTCGAGTTTTCACTTAACCTGCTTTCAGGAATATCCCCCTGGTTCTCCAAGAGTTCGTTGAGTGATGTCATATGTTTAAGCTGACTGAATAGCTAGGCAAAGGGATTGATAGTGAGGCCAGTACACTTACATTACAGGTCCTGAAGAACTTGAAGGCATCTTCGCGCAGGTACACAGGAAGTGCACGAAGGACGAGGGCCCGTCTCATATTTACATCACGTTGTTCCTAGATGGACAAAAAATATCCATTACAATAGTAATTACACAAATGCAGAGCAAACACTTAAAGGAACATGCCGACTTTTTGGGATTTTAGCTTATTCACTGTATCCCCCAGAGTTAGATAAGTGCGCACACACCCTTTTCATCTTTGTGCGTCCCGTAACTCTGCAAGGTCATGAGACACAGGCATCTTTTAACAGTATACATACAGGGAACTATATTCTCAGAAGGCAAAGCACTGCTACTTGGGCGGAGTGATTTGCTCGCAGCACCTGAGAAGCCCCCTGATGAGGAGCAAAGAGTTCGCTCAGAGTTGCTCTAATCTCTCCGCCCAAGTAGCAGTGCTTCACCTTCTGAGAATATAGTTCCCTGTATGTATGCTGTTAAAAGATGCCCGTGTCTCATGACCTTGTTATTTGTACACGCTGTGACTATACAAATCACAACATATAAATAGGAAACTGTTTGCGTTATTTTGTCACTTATTGGGAGCAGTATGCTAGCTGGAGCCATTTACTTCCAGTCTTTGTGCTAAGCTAGGCTAGCGGTGGGTGCGTCAGACAGAGTTACGGCATGCACGGAGATGAAAAAGTATGTATGGACTTATCTAACTCTGGGGGATACGGTGAATAAGCTAAAATCCCAAAATGTCGGCGTGTTCCTTTAAAAAAATCAAAGTGTTAAATAGCTCCATATTCTGATGGTGGTCATTGCTATAGATGGTAGATTCAGTATTTTGGGTCACCATTTCTACAGTAAAACATTTTTCAAATTAATAACTTTCTATTGTAAATACTTTAATAACTCACAAAGGAAAAATTTGAAAAACACTTAAAAAAAAGAAAAACACTTAAAATTGTGAATCAAATTTTACGAAAACAGTAGTTATTTGGACTTCATCAAATTGAAGCTGCTAAAGTATCTTTAGGGTACCTCTTTCTGAATGCATCTTGTCAAGATGTCTATCTCTGATCAGATAATGTGTTCATGGCATAATCATTTAACCTTGGGACACAGTCAAGGCAATTCACACTATGGCTTTTTACAGTTATCTGCAAACAATCTGTTAATAATCTGTTTCTGAATCATGCAAAGTTAAAAATTCACCTGAAGGTCATAAATCCTCATGAGCTTGGCTAGCTCCTCCGCTATCTTGCCAGTCTTGGTGGCCTTGTCTCTGAACAAGGTGATGAGTTTAGGCGCATGTCTGTCCAGCTCCTTGTAGAATTGATTGCGCAGGTTAACGTTGTTGATTCGGTGGAACTCTGCAAACACCTGTACATGGACAGAATTACACAGAAATGTACAAAGATGAATTAGAAACAGAATTGTGAATGTATTTTAAGTTTTCAGTTGGCAGGTAGCAAAACCAAGGGCAATTCTATTAGGGATGAGTCAGAACCAAGGTCAAAATAGAAAGTTAATTGTCATTAATTTAAAACAGGAAGTATTATGTTATCTAAAGAAAATTAAAATAATAGACCTCTGTATACTTTGTTTACTGTGAATGGCAAAAATATGTCAAAGCGGGATGTGTTGTCAACTTTTTACATCTGCCATTTGCTTTTTGGTGAATATTAAAATATTAAATTTAAATATTGGAAAGTCAGTCATGTTCAAAGTGGGCATGCTAAAGAGTAATGCTGATTAATTGCTCTCAACAGGGAGAACAGTAAAATAATGATAAAGATTTTTTAATTATTTATTTTTACCTGTGACTCCATAAGTAGGTCTGGCCATCTGTCCACGATGTCTCTCACCCGTGGAGCTACAAGAGATCGAACAATTTCTTGGCGACGAAGGGCATAGGTTGTGTTCATGAGCTTGCCTATGACTAATTGGTTTCTCTCAGTCTTTTCGACTTCATGTATGATTTCTTCTCTCATTGTTTCCAGAGTGGCTGGGGTTTGATCCTTCGGTAGGTTGATGTAGTTGACCTCAGCTTTTTGAGCTTTCTTTATGTTTTGATGGGGGTGATCATTGTCGGGGTTGTTTCGGCTCCGCCTCCCTGTGTTGATGGCTACTTCTGCAACCCCAGCTTTGGCCAGATTGTTACGGTAAGACGCAACCTTGTACCCTATGTGACGTTTTTTTAAGGATTTCACTCTTCTGTGACCTCTTTAACTTCAGCAATTTTCCTGATTCTTCATAAACACGATTTCCTTCTTCTAGTATATGCTCTGTTTCATAATCAAAACCAGGAACAACAAAGTGATCAGGCCAACTCTTCTGGCGCAATAACGCAGGTGCATGTGGGAGTACTGTATGTCTGTGTCAGAAGATGCAGTAGATGAGGTGTCACCTTCAGGTCTGATGACTCTCAATGTGCCCTTCTCTGGTAACTCCTGGATGTCCACAAGAAGGCAAAGATCACCATCAAAATCCGGATCCTCATAGTGCAAGCTAAAGTCCCCATCCAGTCTCGGCTTGAACCTCTCTTGCATTATTTCTTTCAGCTCCTCCACTGACTTTGGTCGCTCAAGTGGAGTAAGTTTCAGGGCGGTGTCTCGTGCAACATACACACGCAGCACATGTTTCTGGGCAGCAGCCATCTTTTGGTTCGTAAAAGACAAAAACCTGTTAATTTTCATGAAAAGTGAAGGTGACGCACACTACATATACATATCCACATACCCACTGATCCACACAAACACTGGGACACCACTTGAACGATGGGATGTATGGAAGGCCAGCTGTTGTAGTGGGGCAGTTTATTCATGGACTCACTGGTCCGCACAGCTCCAAGAGAATGTGTTCATGTGTGTGAATGTGTTCATCTTAGGGCTGCACGATAAATCGCAAGCGATTGTCACGCGCATCTCATCAGTAAAGCCGGTTCCTTGATTAGTAGTAAATCGCCATCAGCTGCTTTCAGAAGGAGCGGCATTTACTACACAGAGCCGTAGTTCACTGACAAGTTTGGAAATATTGCATTCATAATCGCGGATGAATCGCCTGCAATTATGAATGCGATATTTACCTGCTTGTCAGTGAACTACGGCTGTGTGTAGTAAATGCCGCTCCGAGACGAAATGCACGTGACAATCGCATGCGATTTATCGTGCAGCCCTAGTTCATCTGTTTACCTGCTTCAACAAATCTTCAGTTTAATAATATGAAATGTTTGGGTGTCAAGAGCAATCTACCATCTATGTTGTAAGCGCAGAGAGGTGTTTTGTCATTTAGCTCTGATGGGGTGTGAACAGCCAGATTGTTTGGGAAAAGTTCGTAAGATCTCAGGTGTATAGTATGATTTGTGCTCTTGGCAAAGAAAGACAACACTACTGTTGTAACCAGGAGAACCTGTTCAATTCTACAGTAATTAGGCAGTCCCCCCTCTTGTCCCACAGACAAAAACATTCCTAGATCATAATCCGTTCCATCAATGCAGACCTTTGATGTGCTGTAAATAACATTGCTTGCTGTTATTTGTTCAATGTATGTCTTGGCAACATTTGGAAGCATTGATACCAGTACAGAAGAGACATTTGATGTCTGCTGGTGAGGTTTGAAGAATCCTGAGGCACTGAGATGGTATGCTACCATGTATTGATGCCTGTCTGCAAGCGTTTTTAACACATTTTTAAAGTTTTGTGTGTCGTGTACAACTCTCTTGAAAAAACGGTGCTTACCCTCAAACCTCATTGTCCACAAGTGTACAAGTGGCCCAAAACGGCGTACAAGGTCAGGATAGTGTTCAATGTAGTGATGCTTAGGACGGAGTTTGAAATCTGGAAAGGCTTCTTTCAGCATCTCTCTATGATCCTGTATCTTGGACTGTAAATACTGGATGGACTCCTCTGTGAATTCTGAGCACAGCGATAACTCTGCTACCTCTTTTAAGTCCATAAGCACAGTCCATGATCCATCCTCTTCAGGAACTGCATTCCCAATAATAAAAGGAAGCAGTCTAAGCAATGTGGCATTTTCATGGCCATTACCACCAATGCTTTTCTTTACAGCAAAGGTCTGTGGTATTTTATGAGGTTTGTCAACCTTGTCTGTGTGCTGGTATGGAAACGATAAAATTCTCTCGTTCAAATATTCAAGGGTGAAGTATTTGCGACGGATCATCTCTCCGATACATAGCGCGAGCTCTACGGGCACAATTCCCTCAAAAAGATCGTGGAGGGCATCAGGTGGAAAGCCAGTTACGGTATGAAAATGCTCTAGATGCTGGCTCAGGACACAATCTGCCTGAACACCATTCTGACTCTGACTATCCCCATGCATTACAGCATACACATCACTATTGTGGCTGTCTTTTGTCCTAAGACTGAACTCACCACTTGCAACCTCATGAGTCTGAAGTTTAGCTTGTGTTGCTGTGCAGAATCTGCAAAAATATTCTGCTCTAAAAGACTTTGAAAAGCCTGCCAAATCATGACCTGCAAGATTGTCGGACACCACACACATGACTGTTCCTTGAACTACCTTACCAATAGACTCAATGAATACCCCATCTTGTTCAAGGGTGCGGAGGTCTCTCAACAAAGGACCAAGAGCTTTTTCATAGCCAAATGTCTGTATGTCAACCACTTTACATAAAGCTGCAAGCTGAATTACATGCAGGGCTGATCGGTATTTACTGGGAAGATCAGCAAGCATCCAGTAAACTGAACAGATTTTGTGTATTTTGCGTGATGTGCCAAGTGGATTGGCTATTTCCAAATCATCAATGTAGAAAATGAGTGTTATCTTTAACTGATCTGAAGACAAGAATGTGTTCTCTTTGAAGTACAAACCATCTTGGTGGCTTACATAATGACTGTTTTGTGCCACTTTTGTTTCTTTAATTTTGTCCAGAATATCCGTATGATTGAAGATTTTTTGTATCATCTCAAGAATGGGAACATGCACTGCTGTATGTCCTGGCTGTAGCAGATACTGTACAGGTTTTACCACAGGGTAATTATTTTCGATGAAGGTTTTCCTTCTCTTTGTTGAGGATAACTGCTTCCCCTTAGCTGTGGCACTGACAATAACATTACTGTCCATAACAGTACTGACAACCTCATTTAGAAGTGTTTCACTGACAGTGATGCCATGACTCTGTAAGACCTCTCTAATGTCATATTTGAGTATCGGTTGGGACAAGGAAAATAATTGAGTCAAATGTTCCACTATTTCCCGAGATGCCATGTCAGATACATGAAGAATAGAATGCATCTTTAGGAATAATAATGCTAAGTTTTGGTGCAAATGGGCTCTTAAAGTGTCTGTGTCACACTGACTGTTTACCTCATCGAGATCAAACGTGTCCGCAGACCCTGCACTGTGACTTTCAACAGGTTCCCCAAGACTTTCTGCTGCAACTACAACTGGGGCACTATCATTGTCTGCCAATACGACACATTCACCAAAGTCGGAATCACCACCATGTTTTCTACTTTTATGTGCATTAAATGCTGAGTAGCTATTTGTTCTGTAATTGCAGTTCTTGAATGGGCATGCTACCATCTCATGACTTCGTAAATGACTTCTCAAATGACAAAATAGAATTTCCTCCGAAAATGGCTGTTTTCCCTTACACAAAGGACATGTAAAAAAACTGCATGCTCCTTCAGTTGCATCTACTCTACATGAATCATTATGAGATCTTGACAAATGAGCTTTCATCGCTTCAAATGATGGAAAAGTACAAATGCAACTGTCATAGAGACATGGCAGGGGGGACACTCTTGAATATTGGCTATGTAGTACAGTATAGTGCCAAAATAATTTTCCCCGGGTATTTGAAGTTGAACAACACAACTTGCACTTCCACTCCATTAGGCCAACTTCAGCCTGCAATGTAAATATTTTCAATTAAAGTCTAAACCATTTCAGCCCTGATTTGCACTTTTGGCAAAAAAAGTTAAAATGTGTTGTAAAATTTTGAATGAGGGAGAAAATGATTATGCCAACCAGTTGACAACACATCAGTAATTTGATTAAGTCTGTTCTGCTGCAAAAAACCTAAAAAAATTGCACATTCCAAACAGATTAACCTTCCTCTTATGTTAGCTTTCTGTTACCATCTCTTATGTTAACGGGTCGGTTTTGACCCGTGTCTTAAAACAGTCATAAAATAGCCTCAAAACAATTATATATCATCAGATTTGTTTCCTACCTCTTAGATACCATGTTAGGCTTCCTTATCCATAAAAAGTTTGGTTTTAATATTTTTGGTGTGGCCCCTGGGCCTTTCTTTTGACAGCATACTTTGTTTTCAATTTCAAAAAAATGGTAAAACTAACCTCAAGAGAATTACATAAATAAATGAAAGATTGTTATGTTTCCTGACTATTACTGATGAGTATTAGGACACATCTCTTCAATAAATTTGTTTTATATATTTTTTAATTTTAATTTTATTAACTATTGTAACATCTATGGTGTTACGGGTCAATTTTGACCCATATTTTTTTTTTTCAAAAATAGAACATTAATACAAATACAAAATGAAAAGCAGAACAAGTAATAATACAAAATGTAGATTTGCACGGTCAAACACATAACAACCAATCAAGCAAATCAAACCAATAGAAATCTATTACTACTAAAAGTCTTTGTGTGCAAAAACATGCATGAGTATGTATGTGTTTAGATGCATGTGTGGCAAAAAAGTGACACTTTTAATGTGTTCTTTGCAGAGATATTTTGCAGTAGAAGCACAATATATTTGTCTTTCTGTCCTTATTGCTAGGGAAGACCTTACACCGCTTTCTTTTAGAATCAGGTGACCTAAGTAGGTTGTGGCTGTGCTGGTTGATGTTGAGAGAGGGCTGTTGGAGGAGGATGCAGGCAATGATGTTCTTTGTTTTGTTGATGGTGTGGATGGGGTGCTAGGTGAACTCTGTAGCTGTATGACCAAGGCTGCATCAGCTGTGAAGTGTTAGCTGTCAGCTGTGTCTCGGGGCACCCGTTACCTTCGCTCAATGTGTGCATTGACAAGGGAACCAGCTACTCAAAAAACATTCTTTGCTTTTTTTTTTTGGGTTGAGTTCCACCCCAGGTGAATGTGGGTCCACAACACAAATGCATTGTATGCATTGCATGTTATAAAACACAACCATTGGCCATCTCCTGGTCATTCACTGGCAAGTCTACTGTAGGTGGCAGTCAGCTTGTCCACCTCTCCATTGTTTTTATTATAGTCCAGGATTAATATGGGCTTTTTGTCACTTCGTGATGAGACAGCAGAATCTTTGTGAAAAGTGGACATAAGTACGACACTCCATTTTTTTTGGACAACATGAAACAGTGGTGGTGTCTGTAAAAGTGAATTTTGAAAAAAGAGGAGCCCTGAGCTTCACCTGTAATATTTCAACGGGCAACTCAGGTTTATTTTTTTATTTTTTTTATTGTGCCCACCATGGTAAGTTTCCTTCTAAGAAGTTCTTGTCCAAGGTCATAGCTGGTAAAAAATTGTCACACGTGATATTGTGATCCCGCAGTCCAGTAGTCATATCGAGGACTACATGTTTCGTTGTTTTTTCTCAGGGATGCCACTCACAGTTTTGCCTGTGTAAATCTGTAGATTTTGATGATGTTTGCTGCCATGAAATTCAGGAGGTACTGAGCTTTAATATATGTTACTTCAGCACTGGCAACCACCTCATCAGACTCATCAGATGTGTCTGTGTCTTCCGTTGATACTTTACATCAACTTCATCATCAGAAACATGCTTGTCCATATCACTATGCTGTTCTCTGTCCTCTGCCTCATTTTCAGCAAAGATATGATCCAGAGCTTGGCTTGTCGTAAATTCTTTTCATTTTCGCATGCTCCAAGATGGCGATGTGTACTCTGCAAGTCACTAACTCCAAACTGAATTGGTCTTATGCATGCCTTAGGTGTCTGGACGTATACGTCTAACTAAAGCTCACAGGTTTGGAAGAGAAGCTGGCTGTCAGTGGGCTGTTGGCTGACAGTGTTAGTGAGCTGATAGTGTGTTTATGATTTCAGATTTGGCACTAATTATAGCATTATAATATTATATTATAACTGGGTCAAAACCGACCCTAACTACACAAAGGTCATAATTCTCACTAGAGCATTTTATAATTTAGTAAAATTTATTTTTTGTTTTATTTTGTTTAAATAGAGGTTCCTGACAAAGTCAAAAAGCCTTGATGCAATTAATAAATTTGTGGTACTTTTAAGCATTTAAAACCTAAAAACGGGTCAGTGCCGACCCTAACACAAGACGAAGGCTGAAACAAATTAAACTGTGTTCCATGTCCACACGTGCTGGCAAAAACTTTCCCGCATCAGGGCAAATTCAAGATGGCTGACTCCACTTTCCTGAGGGAGAGATAAGACCCACCCACCAGAACATCATGACGTCAATAACGTCATGACACTATTGTATGGTTCCTAAAATTTTTGAGCGTTCCACAGAAATTAGCTATAAAATATTGAGCCCTATTCAATTAAAGTGGCATAAATCTTCACAGAGCTCAACACTTTATAGTTTGGTCAACTGCATAACGACATTTGAGTGTTATGACCTTGTTAGTTATGAGCTAGTACAACTGTTTGGGATTACAGTGTATGAATGATGCAGACCACCAAAGAAACCGGTACGTTTGTAGTATGGGACAACGTGAGCTTTCATCGTGCAGCCCCAGTCCAAAACTGGTTGACTGACCACCCAACATTTCTCGTGCAATACCTCCCACCATACTCACCATTTCTGAACCCCATAGAAGAGTTCTTTTCGGCATGGCGGTGGAAGGTATATGACCGGCAGCCTTTTGTGCGCATGCCTCTTGTGCAGTCCATGGAAGAGGCATGTGATGAGATTGATGTGGGTGCAATTCAGGGATGTCTGGCAAGGGAAGATATTGCCTGTGATGTTGACGAGTCGTTGTGGCCAGACCCGGCTGTGCGGCAAGATGCTGCCTAATTATTTTTCTTGCCTCTTTTTTTAAACTAATATATTTTTTCTAAAATTTTCTTTCAGTTTACTGATTTTACAGTTTTTTGTAAGAATATTTTTGTTCAGTCTCATGTAAATATATCTGCTGTGCATATGTTGCACTGACTTGTTTACTGTAGTGAAAATAAAAAAATGTTGCAACAGCATGTGTGTATCTACTGTACAAATATTTCTATGCATGTGAACAATCTGATACATATTTTAGTATTAGGGCAAAGCATACAGTACTTAAGATGGGGTGCTTTTCATTATGCCCAACAGTGGTTAGTTGGTTAGGCAAAAATCTGGTAATATGAATGAAGTGTGTGCCATTTCATACAAAAGTTTGATTTTGATAACACTATGTGTAGTTTCGGTTGCAGTGCTTCATTTTGCAGGATATGAGGTATTTTGCAGTTTGGGTGTGTGGTTTTGTGAATTGTGTTAAGTATTTTGATAAAACCAGACTAGTTTGAAAAATTGTGTGTTAGCAATTGGAAAAAACTCATTCGTAGGGAGTTACATTGACATCGGGAGAGGATTTTGAGGCCCAGAGTGGATGTTTTGTCACTTCCCTATCCATTTTTATTTGAGCGGTACTGTTTTTCTTTACAAATCAATAAGATACATGCACAAGTACAAGATCCTGAGGAAGACCCCATCAACCCTGCAGATTTCCAGGATGAAAGGGTATTCCGAGCTATGATATGCTGCAATGTCTTCTCAGATTAATAATGATATCCACCCCAACCACCACAAAACAAAAAGAAAATGAATAAACACAATCACAGCAATTTATATGGTGTTTATTTCGTACCACAAAAAAAAAAATAAAAAAAAGGTTAGATTTTACTATAGTTTCAATATTTCCTAGAATTCACCTATGACCATACACTCACCTTTAGCTTTTCTTTCAAAATCTCCATTTCCAGATCTGCTTTTTGGATCTTTTTAATAAGAAGAATTCTATATAACTCTTTAACTGTCAACTGAAAATACAGTAGATTAGAGTTACATAATGTAGTTCTAAAATTCTACAGAATTAAACTGTGGCATTTACTGTAAATCACTGAGCTGTGTTCATCTGTGCACCAGAAGTTGATGGACCTTCCTCCTGCTGTTCCTCCACACTCTGGGGGAGATTTATAGATATAAACTTAGAGTCTATAAGCTACTCCACATAAAAATGTAAAATAAATGTGAATGTGTAGATTGTTTGATGTGTAGACACATAATATTAACATTACCTCTGTAGGCCTCTCTGTGGCAGCAGAAACAGTTTCTTCATCATACCTATCATCCTGTAAAGATGAACATTCCATAAAGTACACTTTATAATACTATTTGTCATAATTTATGGTGTATTGAGTAGGCTGCTTACATCTGCCTGGGGTTCTGTTGGGACAGGAGGCTCCAAGAGACAGATATTACCATGTGAATCTGTTGGGACCAAAACCCAACCCAAAGTATTAAATGGAAATATCACAAAAAGTCTATATAAATAAATAGCACATACTGTAGGTAGATGTCTTACATTTTATGAAGGCACTTCTGGAATCTTCTGGATTGACTTGTTCTGATGAAGTCCTCCAGGAATTCCCTCAGCCATTGGCCTTCCAGCATTCAGGCTCAGGACCATCTCCTCTGCATTTGTCAGAGGTGGTGGTGCAGGTCCTCCCCCACTTTGCCTTCTTTCTTACCGAAAACTGAGTTTCCCATCTCAGGGTTTGTCAACTCAGAGTTCAGTTTTAAACTCAGAGTGGGTTGAACATCCTTTCTGAAGCAGGCCCCAGGCCCTGAACTAATGGGCTTAAAACCTCAATTAACTATATTTGAGAATAGGGGGCAACTTACATGGGCCATAACAATACATACACCTGTCAATAATAAAAAAAAAATATTTCATACAAAAACAATGCGTTCTAATACATAACATCCAAGCGGCCTACATGTGTATAATGTTTTTAGTGTTGTATTTATATAAAAAAAGGGGGGTATAAATTCATTATGTTTAAGTGTTTTTCAGAACTAATCAAAAAGAAATAAAGATGTGGGGATGGACTAGGATGGCAGATGTCATAACAGCGTTAAACATACAAGAGAGCCCAAAGCTGTCCCAAAGTGCTTAATGGTCTACAATGGATCCATGTTCCAGTCTTGGTGTTCTTGACTCCGATGAACCCAAAGTACTTCATGTTTTTCACTGCTACACTGGAATAAACTTCTTGTTCTTCATTAAGAACCCTCATACTTTTATTTTCTTACGATCTCTAGTTTTTCACTGTTTACAGACAGATTGTTGGCTTTACACCAGGCAGTTAGTTGTTTCACCTCCTCTCTGTATGCTGACTCATCGTTCTTACTGATGAGACCCATAACAGCACTTGTACCTTTGTGGTCGTCCACAGCTTCTATTTGGACTGTGTGGTGATGGACTCAAGATGTACTGTAGATGGTCACAGATGCCATTTACTCCTACAAGTTAATGGAGTCGCCATTGTTTGCAGCCTCCTTGAAGATGTTCCAGTCAGTGCACTCAAAGCAGTCCTGAAGAGCAGAGTTGGCTCCTGATAGCCAGGATTTCACCTGCTTCAGAACCGGTTTAGAGTCTGATGAGTGGTCTGTATGCTGGAATTAGCATTACAGAGATGTGGTCTGTGTAGCAAAGGCGGAGGCTCTGCACAATATGAGCCGGGTGTGTTTGTGAAACTGTCCTTTTGTTGACTCTACTGAGTCATGATTTTGTGCATAGCAAATGGCAACAAACTGTGGATCTGTTTGTGTTGTAAATAGCTCACCATCACCCCCACAGCAAATATTGTGGTGTGTGACAGGAAGTCTTTCAACACTGCTAAGAAAGCCCCTCTTCCATGAAAGGAAACAGCCCCCGTCATGGAAAAATGTCTAAGGTTTACAGCTTGAGCTGTTTCTTTTCACAGATCTGCTCTCACCAATGAAGGTGATAAAAATAGCATTAATGTTCTTTTTTTAAAAATCAGTATAGTTATAGTATAGTATAGACACACCAATATTATCTATTCTCTAATCTCTATTACACAATCTTCTTGAATTTGTAATGTTTGTGTGATATATATATATATATATAGTTCTTCCTTGTTCAATTCCTAAAAACAATATGCACAAGTCTTCATCTCTGAAATGAATGAAATGACAAATTAATTTAGAATTGAATGCTCAATACACACGTTTACAAAATGACACTGAACGTATATAGTACACTTACAAAAATAATAATTTCTAATCACACTATCGGGTGTCACAAACATGAGGATGGGAACACGTTTGGTTCCGCAAGGTTTTATTCCATCATCTCATGGAGTCTTTCCTCAACACTGTTGCCTCTGGTTTGGGGATTTACTGTATAGTCTAATGTTAAAAGTACTATACAATATATAAAAAATAAATAAAATAATCCTGCAATTTTTCTTCATTAATGGAAAAAAGTAATAAAAACTTTTAAATATCTTGTATTAAAATAATTCCTTTAGTACTCTTCATCCACCTTCATCAATGGTCTCAGGTAAACTTTGCACAGTTTTGTAGGTAAATCAGCAGTTTGTGAGCCTCTGACTTATTTTTTTAATTTTCATTGCTTTATAAAGATCTTTGCTCAAGACTGAGGACAAAACAGCCAGGTAAATAAGTGGGGTCAGTTAATACAATAATCAAGGCTGATTACAAGAATTACCATGCAGAAAAAAAACTGACAGCATTTGTGTGAAATGGCAGGATGTGTGGGTTCGTGGTTATTTAAAGCTGAAACCCTGCCATTGCAGCAGCAGCAGCAGCATCAGCATCAGCAGCAGCTTTAACCTTTTCTACACTGTCAGAGAGAATGGCCAGGCTGCTGTTTATACAGCTTGCAGCTGGTAAGTACACAAGTCTTCTGTGTTAAATGTTAACCAAAAAATTCACTTTATTATACTTTACTGCTGTGTGATGCTACTGTAAATGTTATCTAGTAACAGTTATTTTTGATGTAGTGTGATGTACTTAAATAACAAGTGTTAAAAGAAATGTTTGTTCCTCTTGTCACTTGTTACAGCATAGATAGATAGATAGATAGATAGATAGAGAAAATTCAAGTGCAGCTTTACTTCTGTCTGATACAAAGTGTTGACTGGGGAATCCCTCCATATATTTTAAACAAACTTCACCATATCAATGAGTTTATATAGCGTTTGTTATACACATGCATGTGAATGAGTGATTACAATAGAAATGATAATGTTTTAGAACAAGCACATTAATGTAGACTTGTGATATGAAGCTTCACTACAGTCAGAGCTGCCGGTCAGTAAATTCACCATCTCAGTGCTCAGTCAGGTGCTTATGGTGCTGTAAGAAAAAAACAAAATCTGAAATATTAATCTGAAGCACTTCTTCAAACAAACAAGTAAAATATGTTTGCATATTATTAGAGAATTCATACAAATTAAGCTGGATGTAACATAAAAGTTATAATAAATAGCTTACTCCTTATCCTAAGCTTAGAGGTTTATCTTTTCATACATCTTAGCTAATCTTATCTTAGCCAAATGAGCGAGTCACATTAGCAACATGAGAGGAAAAGGACAGTTGATTGTCCATGGTTACCCCAAGGTTGTGAGCTGTGGCTGAAGGGGAGATCAGATCATTGTGCAAGGATATAGCAAGGTCATGACCTGGGGATGAACAGCAGTTCAGGTTTGCTAAACACTTATCTAGCTGAATCCTGCAAGCAAAACATCATGTGTAACTTAATGCAGGCTCCTTGATCAGTAATGCCAGATGCTCCAGAAAGAAAAGACTCTGTAGTCTCTATAGTTTAGATCCTTTTGCTTCCTCCGTGTTGTGATCCTGCCCTTTATTGATCAGCTTCCTGATGGTTTGATCATATAGTAAGAAACTAGTTTTCTATTCAGTACAATAGACTGAGGTGTTAAATGTTGTTTGGGAAAGAGATGAAGAACCTGCTCTCTAAACACAGTGTTGTTCTTTCAGGTATCTTCACCTTGAGTCTTCAGATGACTTCAGCAGACATTGTATCTGTTCATCCTGGAGCAAACGTCACACTGTCCTGCAGCATCACTAATTATTCTGACATAATTTGGTATCAAGTTACATCTGTGGAGCTGAAACAGGTCATAAGTGCGAAGAGAGGGAGACTGGACAACCACTTCTCTCTTAGCTACACTGTCGATGACGGTCATTTTGATGTAACTGGAAACAGCAGTTTAGTGATTACTGGAGTTAAAGAGACAAATTTGGGATCTTATTACTGTGGAGCTCAAAACAAGTCACGTGTTCAACTTGGGAAACAAATCATACTGAAATTTACAGGTGGGTTTATTTTATTATTCAGCATTTAGTTTGAGATTGTGCTGGAAGATACAGATGAAACCCAACCTGAAGTGCATGTGAAAACAGGACGGTTAATTATGGACTCAGGTGTAAAGTGAAATATGTACACAAACAAAAAAGTAGATTTCTGTGAAGTGTGTGTCCTTTACCACACACAGGAGACATGAGAGAATGTGCTTCTGAGACTTGGAAATCACCAGAGAAGGAAGTGTGGTTTTCACTTTTATATCTAACTAGCTTGCTATAAATAGATAATTTAACACCCGTAAAGAAACGTTCCCTTATATTTTTGTTAATTCTTTCTTAGCCTGTCATTCTTCAAATTTCTTCCTGTGCCTTCCATTTCAGACTCATTTCTTTTTCAGCTCCGCTCCATACCGCTCCATACCATACCATACCATACCATACCATACCATACCATACCATACCATACCATACCATACCATACCATACCATACCATACCATACCATACCATACCGGTCACCTCTCTACAAAGGTACAACAGAGAGCAGTGTCATAGGGCTTAAATATCCCACCTGCCAGGTGTCAGCAATCCAAATTAATCAGCCTGGAGAATCAGCCAGTTCTCAGAGATGGTCTCACTGTTGCCCTCTGCTGCCTGCTGGTGGTGTAACACAGTGTAACACAAACAGTAAAGGTTAAACAGAGCATATCTGATGCCCACACACTTTAAAATTCTCGATACTGCAGTTTCAGTCGTCCTCAGTGGTTAGTCATTTTAAAAGCTGAGTAATTTTAATCTACATTGTAAGAACTGCAGATACTTTGCATTCACTGCAAGAGGACCGGACTTGTGCATCACACTACAGCTTATTAAAGTCCGAGTATGTAACTGACTGCTAAATACTGGTTCACAGGCTCATGGAGGGCATTTGATTTTATTATTTCTGTTTATTTCTGAACTTTCCATCAGTGTTTTAATAAACAAATGTAACATGCACAATTCTGTATATGTTATAAATATTCATGACTGGATTTCTGAATGTATTGCTACAGCAATGCTACAGTAACGTACAGCATGAAACATGGCTTGTACTGTTTAGAATAAATTTCAAATTTATTTGAATGGACATGATACAGCTGTAATCCAGTGTTAAATGGAATCTTACAAAAAGTAATTAATTTAATTATTTTATTTAAGTATATAGAACTAGATTAAACAGACAGTACAAATCTGTCAGGTGATATCACGTGTCTGTTGACCCCAAGGTTAAACACATTTATCAGACACAAGTCATTGTAATATAAACTTCTGCTAACACATTGAGTTGTTATATTGCAGCTTCCAACACAAACAAAAAGCAACAGATTACAAAAGGACAAATAGAGATGTTTTATATATTCTTTACCATCTAGTGTGCACTCACGATTCACTCTCTTTGTCTCTCTTTCAGACAAAGCACACAATGAAAGTGTTTCCTCATCTGCATATATGGATCATTGCAAAATTCTAAATATAATCCTAACGTGTGTGTGCTTCATCTCCTTCCTAATTAACATCATCTGCATTTGTGTGTTCAGTTCCCGAGTGCAAGGTAAGAGCTTGTGTACAGATCTACATTAATGCAAGTCAGAATGAACACATAGGTGATTCCCCACAACCACAATACAGTTTATATAGGAAAAGCAGTGACTTGTGTAAACTTTAGTTAGGTCCACTATAATAATAATAATAATAATAATAATAATAATAATAATAATCTATAGTGTAGATTAACAGTGTGTTACAAGCACATGGGTGACATCACGTCACGATAGCATCATGTAAACAGGACATTCACAAGTTTCAGTTTCATTGGAGCTGGAAATCCCCTTTACATGGTGACACTTTTTGTACTTTTCTAAACTTGAATGTACAGTCATGTGAAAAAATTAGGACACCCCATGAAAGCCTGTCTGTTTTTTTAAATAGTTTTAAACATATGGACATTTTATCTTCACTTTAACAATATTGAGAGATTCGAGTAAAATAAGTAAACAAATTAAACAAAGAAATGAAAAGTCTTTTTTAAATGATCTAAAAAAAAAATCCAATTTTTTGTGGACAGAAAGAAAGGACACACCTACAATTATACTGAATAAAATGATCTACAGCTGTATCACATCAGGTGTAAATTATAAGAACGTTGTTACAGAGCATTTTGTCTTATTTAATCCTCAGATATTTAGTTTGGTTTGCTCTTAATTGTTAAAGTCAGAGGTTTCAACATGGTGAGATCCAAAGAGCTCTCTGAGGCCTTCAGAAAGAAGACTGTTGACGTTTATGCGTCTGGTCAGGGATATAAAAAGATCTCAAAATAAATTGTAAATCGGAAATCATTTACAAGTGGAGAACATTTAAAACAACTCCAAACATCAGCAGGTCAGGATGTTCAGACAAATACAACACAAGAGCAGACTGCAAGATGATTAAAGAAGTCTCACTCACACACTCACTCACTCACTCATTTTCTGCCGCTTATCCGAACTACCTCGGGTCACGGGGAGCACACATCACGGGTTCACATACATGTGAACAATAACAAACAATACTCACCTACAGCACTCAGTCTTTTTGGGAAGAGTTTGCCAACTGTCCTGTTCACATCCTTCTAACCGTCATTCAACAGGGTTTACTAACATTTCATTAGCTCTGGTTTACGTCCACTGTATACAGTTGTCCTGACTACACTCACTCACTCACTCACTCACTCACTCACTCACTCATCTTCTACCACTTATCCGAACTACCTCGGGTCACGGGGAGCCTGTGCCTATCTCAGGCGTCATCGGGCATCAAGGCAGGATACACCCTGGACGGAGTGCCAACCCATCACAGGGCACACACACACTCTCATTCACTCACACACACACACACACACACACACACACACACACACACACACACACACACACACACACACACACTCTCATTCACTCACACAATCACACAATCACACAATACGGACAATTTTCCAGAGATGCCAATCAACCTACCATGCATGTCTTTGGACCGGTGGAGGAAACCGGAGTACCCGGAGGAAACCCCCGAGGCACGAGGAGAACATGCAAACTCCACACACACAAGGCGGAGGCGGGAATCGAACCCCCAACCCTGGAGGTGTGAGGCAAACGTGCTAACCACTAAGCCACCGTGCCCCCCTAAAGAAGTCTCCAAAAACCCTAAAATATCATCACGGGACCTTCAGCAAGCTCCTGATACAGCTGATGTCAAAGTGCATGAATCTACAATCAGTTAGTCAACTTTTAATGATCATGGGAGGTGTGAAGGAGGAAACCTTTACTGCCTAAGAAAATCATGAGGACAAGACTGAAGTTTGTGAAAGAACAGAGACAAAGGACAAGACGTCTGGAATAATGTTCTTGGGACAGATGAGTCTGAAACTGAGTTATTTAATTAATTAAAACTGAATTATTTGGACACCATAACAGAGGGAATGTTTGGTGTAAACCAAATACAGCATTTCAGCAAAAGAACCTCATACCAACTGTGAAACATGGAGGTGAAAGTGATCTGGTCAGATCATCATCATTGGATCCACTATGAATTCTACATTGTATCAGAAGGTGCTTGAGGAACATGTGAGACCATCTGTCAAAAAACTGAAGCTTAAGCAGAACTGGACATTGAAACATGACAAAAACGTCCCAGTAAATCCACCAAGGACTCGCTGAACAGTAAAAAACAGAGAATTCTGGAGTGACCAAGTCAAAGCCCAGATCTAAATCCCATTGAGATCCTGTGTGGTGATCTGAAACAGACTGTGGATGTAAGAAACCCCTCAAACATCACACATCTGAAAGAGTTCTGCATTGAGGAACTTTCTTCCAGTCGATGTCAGAAACTGGTAGATGTCTAAAGAAACGTCTCATTAAGGATATTTCAGCCAAATCAGGGCACAGGGTGTACAAACTTTTTCATCAGATCAAATTTTTGTTGATTTCTTTTGTTTAAAAAGTGCAAACAAAGTTTTTTTTATGATTACATGCAATTACATCACTTTCATCAACAGATACAAATAAAATATAGATCAGAAATAGACACTTTAACATTTCTTAATAAAGAACTGAATATTTAATGGAATGTCCTAATTTTTCCACATGACTTTATGTATCTGTGATAAATTCCCCAAATCTGTGCTGTGTGTTCATGTTGTGTGTTTTCATGGTCATGTGTCTTGTCTCAGTCTCCTGTAACTGGTGTTTATCCTCATGATACTCACATGATTACTTTGCTTCAGTTTTATATGCTCCTGTATCTTCATGGTCTTCTCATGATGTTCTACCACATACATCACATCCTGAAGTGTTCGCTAGTTTCAGTGTTCCAGCTGCTGTGTGTCCTGTTTAAGACCAACAACTTCTTTGGTTTCTGCTGCCAGTTCTGACTGCACAGAATAAAGGCCACAATTATTGCATTTACAGAAATATACAACACTTTGTGTGTGTGTGTGTGTGTGTGTGTGTGTGTGTGTGTGTGTGTGTGAGTGTTCTTCCTATAATGCACACACTTTAAAATATCTCAAGTCAGTCTCATTACCTGAGGTAAATTTGACTCAGGTTACATTTAAACAAAAGCCGCACTGTCGTCAGTTTTATTATTAGCACAATTTTTTATTGCGTAACATCTGTCTGGTTTTCTGTTCCAACGTCTGATGTGACTTCCTATAACACAAACAGATGTTTTTAATGACAGCAGATTAGATTGTTAGAATGAATTGTGTTTGTTTTTCAGGAAAGTCACGATCATCACTCACATGCTGCAGTGACACCAACACCAATTATTCAGCTGAAAAGGTACTGAAGACATTTAACAATAACACACAGAGAGGGAAAAACCTGAATGTGAAACTGATTCATCATTTGTTAACTTCTTTTTTGGTCATAGAGATAAGCTATAGAACAGGCCTCTGCATGCTCTCATTCTAGATCCAGGGAGAGACACATAGACAAATTTATTCAGAATTATCAGCATATCGTCGCTGTCAGACGGAATCCTCGTATCTCCAAAAACGCTATTTTTCAGGAAATTAAAAAAACGCCGTACCTTATCTGCAGTGCACAGGGTTTAGTCCGCGTTGCAGTGGATTGTCTTGCGCTAAATTCCTGTCCTCAGACGAGCACCAGAACTAGCGGGGGTCAAGATTTTTTTTCTTTGAGCCCAGTGTTTTGAAGACATTTACCTCAGAAGACGTGTTGATTCGTTGCGACTCTTCTTGAGGAGAAATATGCCGTGAAGCTCTCCCACGGAGTGAGGAAGAGGTGGACAGTTGAAGTGTCCAATGGAGTTATGAGATTTGTGCTCAAGCTATTTTCAAGACTTTAGATTGGTTAATAACTTGTAAAAATAACAGACCCACGTGGGGACTGACCAATAGCATCGATATGTGAAAAAATATGAAATTGACCAAATTTGGACATACGAGGTTTCCGCCCGACAGCGACGATATATAAAGAACTTTGCATAATGTAATGTTTAGCCTGAACTTAAGAAAGGACAAATCCTAATCAGAAGAGATAGACAGTGATGAACTGGGTCAATTGTCTAGATGCAATTAAAAAGTAACTCTAACAAATATCTGGTATGAAATTCAAAAGATGATGATCATCACAGTTTAAAGTCAGTGTCATAATATTGGTAGAGCTCCGCAAATATGGAGCATAAATCATGACTCTGAATGTGTCATGTACGTGTGTGTTAGAAATTTCTACACTGTGGGATAAATGTTGAACTCAGTGAGATGTCACAAGCATTTCATTTAAATGAGATAATGTTCTAAAAATATGACTCATATCCGTAGCTAAAGTAGTTTCTGATATCAGAATGAAGCTTAAGTTTTGGTAACAATGTTATATTGAAACCTCTCTATTGTCTAAGTAACTAGGGCCATTCTGATTGTTTGGGGTTTTCTTTCTTGACATATACTATACTATAAAGTGCATTAACTGCAGTTTACTGACTGTGACATCCAAAATGTGATCGGCTCAAACACACAAATAAGACGTCAGGAAACAGATTGGACCACATAACACCACTGAAGAGAGAGCTTTAACATCTAACATGCACCCAATTGTTTTCTCTTATTTTTTGTAGGAAATGAATCTGCGCTATGACACTTTTATACACCAAAGAGAACCTGCTGAAAAGAACACGTCAGATTTGGGCGACGTGATATACGCAGGAATCAGACATCTACCAGCCTGATGTGACATAAACCTGAATATAGATCTGTATTCATCTGAAAAGGTGTTGAATCCTAACATGGTTAACAATGTAAACTCCATAATATTGTTATTTATATTATTTATATTCTCATTAATATGGATCAACACATTGTAAAAAGCCATTTAATTTATGTCCTGAAGTTACATGTATGAACTGTACAGTATGTCTCCCTGTAATTTTAACCTTGCTTGCTTCTGATAAAAATCCCTCACTTAATTGTTTTTGTCCTTAAAAGCTAAATAAAAATCAGTTAAATAAAACAGTTTCAATAAAAGGGTGTTTGTTACAGTGAGCAGTCGGGTCTCGAGGTGATGTCTGAAAAGGGCCAAACTGTGATGACAAGATGTCTGGGTCAGAGCATGTCTCATACAGCAGGTCTTTATTTTATAAAGCTTTTATTCTCTCAGTACCAATATTTAAAACAAAAAGTTATAATAAATTTATTCCCTCTAATATATCCTTAAACATTAAACCCCATGTCGGCTGTAACCCAGTGCTCTGCAGAATAAAATCTTTCTATCCTCCTCTTAGACACTAAAATCAGACCTGTTACTAAGAAAATTTACTACCAACTCATTCCATATTGTCACATTAATCTCATTCTTTCTCAGTTGGTGTACCACCTACTCCCACCTAACTCCCCACTACCACCTACTCCCACCTAACTCCCCACTACCACCTACTCCCACCTAACTCCCCACTACCACCTAACTCCCACCTAACTCCCCACATGACGGGTAAACACCATCTATGCAAAATATACATCTATAGCAATAAGTGTAATACTAATATGCGTAACAATTATCAACATCACTGTAAGCTCTAAAGAAACATGAATAGCAGTCACACTGGGACATGGTCCAAATTTTACTCTCATCTATAAACTACCCAAATACAAGAGAGAGAGAGAGAGAGAGAGAGAGAGAGAGAGAGAGAGAGAGAGAGAGAGACAGACAGACAGACAGACAGACAGACAGACAGACAAACAGACAGACAGACAGACATAAAGAGAGACTGGTATTAATTTGTACGAGACAGAAACATATTTCTCTTTAAAAAAAATCCCCCATATTATTAGCATGTGTTTTGTTCATTGGCTTTTTCAGTGGACCTGCTGGTTGTATCTTTACCTGTGCTGGACTTTTCATATTACATCTCATATAATTCCATCCTTATTCCTAAGAGAAAGGTCAGAACATTAAAACTAGAGGGTTGCTGTACTGTATTAATAAACTGACCTATTGAGCTACAGTAGATGAAATCTTTTTACACACTCCTTTTAATTTTGGATTCTAGGATGTAATAAATAAACAAATAAATAAATAATCATCATATCAGAACTTTTTTCACATACATGTGAACGATAACATACAATACTCACCTACAGCACTCAGTCTTTTTGGGAAGAGTTTGCCAACTGTCCTGTTCACATCCTTCTAACCGTCATTCAACAGGGTTTACTAACATTTCATTAGCTCTGGTTTACGTCCACTGTATACAGTTGTCCTGACTACACTCACTCACTCACTCACTCATTCACTCACTCACTCACTCACTCACTCACTCACTCACTCACTCACTCATCTTCTACCGCTTATCCGAACTACCTCGGGTCACGGGGAGCCTGTGCCTATCTCAGGCGTCATTGGGCATCAAGGCAGGATACACCCTGGACGGAGTGCCAACCCATCACAGGGCACACACACACACACCCTCATTCACTCACGCACTCACACACTATGGACACTTTTCCAGAGATGCCAATCAACCTACCATGCATGTCTTTGGACCGGGGAGGAAACCGGAGTACCCGGAGAAAACCCCCGAGGCACGGGGAGAACATGCAAACTCCACACACACAAGGCAGAGGTGGGAATCGAACCCCCAACCTTGGAGGTGTGAGGCGAACGTGCTAACCACTAAGCCACCGTGACCCCCTGTCCTGACTACACTGGAGTGTAAAAGGTGGAGTGTAAAGGGTGGAGTGTAAAGGGTGGAGTGTAAAGGTGGAGTGTAAAGTGTACACTGGTGTGTAGGACCTTTTAAAGACCTTTTTAAAAAGGTGCAAATTAAAAGGTGAAATGACTGTAAAAAGTATGATTTGTTACAGTTTTTCTCAAAAAAACTAAAAATTTGATGATAAAAACTGATGATAAACTTATAAAATGATATAAAATCTAAATATAAAACTTCACATTTCAGTTTTGGTCTTTCACTGTGGTTTACATAACAACAGCTGGACTCTAATAAAGACTGTACACAAAACACTCCAGTGCTCATATATTTATTTATTACAATCATATATCCCCATCATATTATGACTATATTATTATTATTATATTATTATTACTATTGACTAATTAGGCTGTAACTAGCCATGCTGTAGATGTGCGCTTGTGCTTGTACTGGTCATCTGACCGACCTGATTCACTACTGCTGAACATTTCTAGACATTGAATTATTTAGGAAGATTTAATTACAAAACACAAATTCATGTGAAATTATGTTATTGTTTTTATTTTTGAAAATACATAAATTTGACACATCAATAATCATCACATCATCATTATTATCATTAATTAAGACCTGACACACGGATCATATAATGTAATGATGCCTTAGTTGTGGTTTACATACACAGAAATCTGCCGTCTGCGATACGTCCTGTTTCTGCTTTACACAGACGTCACGTGAATAAACACAGGGACATTTAGACACATCAAAGTTTCTGTTGTAAACATGTTCATAGGTCTTGTTTGTACCGGTGATTTCCCCAAACCCCCATAATTCTTCAGTCTCATGAGGTCATGTGTGTGAAATGCACCTGATTTTCCAGAAGAGATGAATTACTTCTATATAATAGTTAAAAATATATTTTATCTTGATGACATTTTTAAAGATCATATTTAACACCGTATGTAATTATTTCCACCAGCTTGTGAGAGAAAGTAAAGAAATTTCATCTTCTTTATCAAAATGTCATGATCATAACAGGAAGGTAGCAAACTATATATATATATATAAAATTGACTTAATTATTATTATTAATGATTTAAATAGACATACATACAGTATTTAACTGTATAATTATATGGATAAATATAAATGTTAAAAGACAAGTAACAGAAGATCAGTATACAGTACAGTAGCTAAGTGGTATTAAAATCACTGATAAGTGAAGTGAATGACGATTAGCTCATTACAGTGAAGTCAGTTCTCGAAGTTGATGTTGGAAGCAGAAAAAGGTCAAGCTTAAGGTTCTGAGTGTCTTTGACAAGGTGTCTGAGTCAGAGAATCTCCACAACAGCAGGTCTTGTGGTGTGTGTTGTGGGCTGTTCACGGTATGAAGCACAACCACTGAACCAGGAACAGGGTCCCAGGATCCACTGCATACTTATACATCATAATGGGAGACACGTCAGAGTTCAAGAGAGGACAAATTGTTGGTGCAAATCTCACTGGTGTAATGAGTCTGTCTGTGTTTCTGTCCTGTTTCTGTCTGCTGTCTTTTCCTGTGGTTAATTGTTTGCTCCGCCCACTCTTTGGTTTCCATGGACATTAATTGTACTCCTTCTCTCCTTCAGGTGTGTTGTCTTTGTCTCTAATTAGTTCTGCTCTGTGATTGGTTCTTGTCTGTTATTTATACCCTGTTTGTTCACTTCCCTGTTGTTGGTCGTTATTGCACTTTGTTTAGCCTTGTGCTTGTATGTTGTGGATGTTCCGGTCTCCTGTCTGCTCTGTATTCTGTTCTGGTTTGTCTGCTTGTGTGTATTGCCTGTTTCTTGTTTTGGTTTAGTAAAGTCTAAAATACTGCATTTGGATCCTCACTCGCCTTTGTCCCACATCACGACAGTATCTGTAACAAGTACGGCAAGCGTTTGTGGTGTATCGAGAGCCACAGGATCAAGGGTAATGTTGGTATACCACCAAAAAGGGCAATATCATTCTTTTGCCCCTCACTGGTTATAAAGTAGACAAAGAATGATCTGAAAAATATACAAAGTAAAAAACACTAGCAGATTTAAAATGAACAAACAAATTTAAATTTTGTATATCATGTTTTTTTATATTGTTGTATTGAGGTAAGAATAACCCTGTGGTTTATACCAGTAGATGGCAGAATTGCTGCATTTTATATGGGGGTATTTGTGAAAGTTCCAGCTAGAATAAAGGCCTCAGGTTCTGGAAGAAAAGCTGGTTATTTTCTAAAACAGGCAATAATCTGTTTAATGTGATACGTTTTAAAGGAGCAATAAATAAGGCTGCTATCAAAGCTGTAATAAATGAATGATTCAATAAAGTGAGTTTGTTAATTTCACATGAAGAGTCACTGTGTATAGAACTGCTCTTTTATCTTATAAACAAAGCAGCGACTGAATCGCTCCGTCCAATGAACACACCTTACTGAAGACAGTGAATAGAAGATTGTTTAGATTTGGTTGGGAAATTTCCATGATTTTGTGAGCATAGTGACGTCCTTTCCTGTTTTCAGATGTGGACTGAACCAAGATCTTTAACCAACACCTGAACGACCAGCTATAACCCACAACAATTACTTTCTTTAGATTAGAAGTTTAAATGACAAACTATTTAAAACAAAAGTGATTGTTTTGAACTTTTCTGGAAGAGAATTTGACATTTTGGAGTCTTGAGACAGTTTTGAGTGGTAAAGTACTAATTAAACAATTTACTAGATTAGAACATAGGTGGCTCTATTAGGGACAATTATTAAAGAGGGCTATTAAAAAACAAACAAACCATAAAACAGAACCTCTTTATTGGTTTACGGACTGGACCAATTAAAGAGGTTCTGTTTTAGGGTTTGTTTTCTTTTGGTGTCACAGTTGAACGATATTCTGTTTTCAGCATATCGTTCAACTGTGACACCAAAAGAAAGCAAAAACAAACGCTAGATCATGGCTATGGCAGAACAAACACACACAGCAGTAAAAAATAAGTTGCAAGACAAAGACGAGGTAAAACACAGGGGGCTTAAATAAGGTGATTAATTACAAAACACATAAGAGATATTAATCGAGACACATTAGGGTGACATCCAATAGCAGGACAGGGTGGAGATTAGACAAATCAGAACAGGATAAACATGACTATGTAATTAAATAGCACTGAAAAAGAGTTCAAAATATATGTGTATCATTGCTTTCTCACAGTCTCATGGGTAGAGCACAGTTTTGTGATTTCTCTGTTTTAACACCTAACTAAGCCTAGCAATTAACTTTGCACAGAAAATCCAGCAAACTGTACTGGACTCTGAATCTCTGTGTCCACAACTGGACAACCATGTCCTAATGATCTGTGGTGTAAATGCATCTATTTATACTCATCATACACAGGTTTTACACCCAGTGCAGTTCTTAATACCCCCCTATTCTATACAGGCTTTGAAGCAGAACCGAGACTCAAACCCCAGTGACTGGGTCGCATTGGGTCAGTGCAAAGGAGTTGAACCCAGACCACAGTAGTGCAAACACAAGAACCCAGATCCTAGACCACCAGGGAAGCCTAATTTAACAAAGAAGGTTCTAACCTAAAAACTCTTTCATGTGTAGATTTTTATCCAGCCTGATAAACAGCTTCTAGTCTTTTATGTGTCAGTGAATGATGAGTCTGAAAAAACACATAAAAACTAATTTCTGTGATAATCACACAGTTAAACAGTCAGATTAATATTAGTGAAAAATAGAATGAAATAGAGAAATAGAACATAGTTTGTACCTCAAAAATGGAGAAATTTTATCCAGTACAGTTTTGAACAAGCTGGTGCATGTTAAACTCTCACGACCTGCTGGACAGGTTCTGAAGATGTTGTCGTTTTCTTCTAACACACAATCACACAGTGTGTGAATGTAATTTTTTTTATTGTGTTTAAAATAAATATTCCACACATCAGCAAATTAAATGTCAAACATAATCCAGACAATGGTATTAACTTAATTGAGGCTAAAGAACAGCTTCCTGGTCGTGGGATTCAAACTCCCAACACCTTAAACACTGAGATATTACTTTCTTTGGAATAGCTGAGAGCTTCCTGTGTGGGATGTTTTGAATGAACTGAAGACAAGTAGTAAATTAATGGAGTGTATCTGAGTCAGGAAACCGTCATCTGCTCAAATGCAAGAAGACAAAAACAACAGAGACCAAATGAATGCCTCCAACATTTCATACCTTTACACAGGTGAACTAAATAGAATAAAATATATAGTCAAAATTAGACAAAGTTCACAGGACAAAAATCCACATGTCACTGTTCCTGTGCCACATTAATCTGGCCATCAAATAAAAACCCTCTACATCTCCTCACAGTTGTTCTTCTGTTGAAAATGTAGATCATATACACATCCTGGTTTCTTTTAGTTTCTTAATAAATAAATGTCTTTAATAAATTATTTTTATGTTTATTATTATAATTATTTTTTATGAACTTCATCTGATGGACTCATGCAGATCACACTGATGTCTTCTCAATGTGAGAGGAGGAAACACAGGAGGAAGGAAATGATGAGGATCTGCAGATGAGAGCAATTTATTCCAGCTTCACCTGGAGACGGACAAATTATTTCTCTTAAACATTTTTAAAATGTAAATATTAAAACAAACATTTTCAAAAAATCTAATTGAACTGTTTTGTAGTAAATATTTTAAAAATATAAATAATTATACAGCAAATGTAATAAATTATATTTGTTTATGTACATTTGGTGTGATTGTCACGATGTTGGACAAAGGCGAGAGAGGATCCAATTGCAGTCTATAGTTTTAATTATCCAAAAACACAAAAGCAGGTGAACAGACAGGCAAACAGAACAAGGCAACAAACAGGGCTAACAGGAAACAGGAACAGGCACACCAACATCCAACATGTAACATACAGACAAGCACACTGAAATAATGACCAACAAAAGAGAAGTGAACACACAGAGTATAAATAACAGACAAGAACCAATCACAGAGCAGAACCAATTAGAGACAAAGACAAGACACCTGAAGGAGAGAAGGAGTACAATTAATGTCCATGGGAACAAAAGAGTGGGCGGAGCAAACAATTAACAACCGGGAAAGACAGCAGACAGAAACAGGACAGAAACACAGACAGACTCATTACAGAGCCCCCCCCCCTAGGAGTGGATTCCAGACACTCCAACGCAGAACCGGAGGGCGGCGGAGCGGAGGCGGAACAGGGGGCGGGAGGCGGGCCAGGTCCATGTGGCGGTAGAGGGCAGGGCAGAGCCGGCGAAGCAGGAGGCCAGGGCGGAGCCGGCGAAGCAGGAGGCCAGGGCGGAGCCGGCGAAGCAGGAGGCCAGGGCGGAGCCGGCGAAGCAGGAGGCCAGGGCGGAGCCGGCGAAGCAGGAGGCCAGGGCGGAGCCGGCGAAGCAGGAGGCCAGGGCGGAGCCGGCGAAGCAGGAGGCCAGGGCGGAGCCGGCAGAGCAGGAGGCCAGGGCGGAGCCGGCAGAGCAGGAGGCCAGGGCGGAGCCGGCAGAGCAGGAGGCCAGGGCGGAGCCGGCAGAGCAGGAGGCCAGGGCGGAGCCGGAAACCAGGGTGGCGCCGCAGGCAGGGTTAGCGACCAGAGCAGGACCGGAGACCAGGGTGGCGCCGCAGGCAGAGTCAGCGACCAGAGCAGGACCGGAGGCCAGGGTGGCGCCGCAGGCAGAGTCAGCGACCAGAGCAGGACCGGAGACCAGGGTGGCGCCGCAGGCAGAGCCAGCAACCAGAGCAGGACCGGAGACCAGGGTGGCGCTGCAGGTCGGGCCAGAGACCATAACGGCGTTGGCGGCCAGGGTGGTGCTGAA
The DNA here is from genome assembly GCF_030014155.1 of Tachysurus vachellii. NCBI lineage: Eukaryota > Metazoa > Chordata > Actinopteri > Siluriformes > Bagridae > Tachysurus > Tachysurus vachellii. The sequence continues at coordinate 1,620,400 of NC_083473.1, read as the reverse complement.
GGCGCTTTGAACCTGTAAAGATGGACAGGAAAGGGAGAGACTGACAGAGACAGGGAGACAAAGCTGGGGACCACTGGTTCCGTCGACCCGGTCGGTTCGGCTGGTTCTGTCGACCTGGTAGACCCGGCTGGTTCTGTTGACCCGGTCGGTTCCATTGACCCGGTCGGTTCGGCTGGTTCTGTCGACCTGGTTGGTTCCGTCGACCCGGTCGGCCCGGTCAGATCCCGTATTTCAGCGGGTTCAGCAGGTTCGGGCGCTTCGGCGGGTTCGGGCGCTTCGGCGGGTTCGGGCGCTTCGGCGGGTTCAAGTGCTTCAGCAGGTTCGGCCGTTTCAGCAGGTTCGGGCGTTTCAGCAGGTTCGGGAACCTCAACAGGTTCATGTGCTTCAGCAGGTTCGGGCGTTTCGGCGGGTTCGGGCGCTTCGGTGGGTTCGGGCGCTTCGGGCGCTTCGGCGGGTTCGGATGCTTCAGGTGCCTTCGGTGCTCCAGCCGGTGCCGTAGGGATGCCGGCCGCCCGGACCGACGCCATCGGGGTGTCCGCCAGCTTGGCGATCAGCCGGTTCCCCCAGGCCTCGCCCGAGCTTTCCGGTCTGGCACCCATGTGGACGGGTTCGGTCACTGGTGTGCACAGGTCTGGGTCGGACCGAGGTACTGTAGGGGCCTCGGGCGTCCGTGGCTGGCCTGGCTCCGCAGCCCACGGACCCCGACGCCTACTGCCCCCCCCCAAAAAATATTTAGGGCCGGTGTCCGACTCTGTCCTGTGCACGGTTAGGGAGGACCCGCCCAGGAGCAACGCTATGTTGGCCAGGTCCGTGAAAGGCCCCACCTCTCGGCCCAATGGCACTAGGTAGCGCAGCCCGTCCTCTAAACCATGCCGGAACAGGTCCTTGAGGGCCCTCTCCCCAAAATCCACCTGATTGGACAAGTCCAAGAACACCTCTACATATTCCTCTAGTGGGGAATCCCCCTGACATAAACGAAACAAAATCTCTGCTGGATCCATTTGGGTTGGTCGTTCTGTCACGATGTTGGACAAAGGCGAGAGAGGATCCAATTGCAGTCTATAGTTTTAATTATCCAAAAACACAAAAGCAGGTGAACAGACAGGCAAACAGAACAAGGCAACAAACAGGGCTAACAGGAAACGGGAACAGGCACACCAACATCCAACATGTAACATACAGACAAGCACACTGAAATAACGACCAACAAAAGAGAAGTGAACACACAGAGTATATATAAGAGACAAGAACCAATCACAGAGCAGAACCAATTAGAGACAAAGACAAGACACCTGAAGGAGAGAAGGAGTACAATTAATGTCCATGGGAACAAAAGAGTGGGCGGAGCAAACAATTAACAACCGGGAAAGACAGCAGACAGAAACAGGACAGAAACACAGACAGACTCATTACAGTGATATTCACTCACCTTTTATCATCTCTTTATTTACTGGGGAGTAAAATGAAAAAGATGAATTTTAGAAACATTCTATTGTACAATCTTCTTTTCACTTCGAATTTTCTAATTCAGTTCAATTCAGTTTAATTTGTAAAGCGAATTTATAATAAACATCGTCTCAAAGCAGCTTTACAGAACATAAGAAACATAATACAAAAGTTTAATATTATTTAAAGATTAATATAATACAAAAGATCAAGATTAATATCAGACTTATATTTAAATGTGTTTGTATTTATCACCAATGAACAAGTCTGAGGTGACTCAGGTGACTGTGGGGAGGAAAAACTCCCTTAGATGGTAAAGGAAGAAACCTTGAGAGGAACCAGACTCAAAGGGGAACCTCATCCTCATGTGGGTGACACTGGGGGGTGTGATTATAAATATACAGTACAGTCTGATAATAGCTGTTGATCCATTGACAGGTTCAAAAATATCTCACCTTTTTGTAGAAACTAAAAAGTCACACACATCTGACAAAGATACAAAGAAAATAAATATAACTCAAGGAACTGTAATGTTTTCATGGAACACGTGAATTTGTCTTGAATGTGAATTTAATTTGTGAATGATAAAAACAAAAACTTCTTTCCTTTAGTAGGAAGGTAGGATGTGTGCAGTGTGATATTATACCTGCTCAATAGATCTATGGAGTTTCGTGGCTAAAGACATTAGCATCAGGAATATACCTGGGGTCACGTTAACAACAGGGATGAATGCATTTTCTGTTTAAGTCAAACTTGAAATGAAAATTTGTATTAAAATTTGAAAAGAACTGCTTTTATTTAGTAAGATATTCATTTTATGAATCTATAGTTTATATAAACTTTTCTGATGCTGGCTACTTAGAGGACTAACTAGCATAACTACATTTTTATAGCTCGTACAGCAGCATTTATAAAGCTGATATGATTCAGTTTAAAGTGCAAATGAAATGTCAATTTCATGAGAAATAGTTTCTACTGCACTGCATTTTCTGTTGTGGATGAGTCCATCTGAAAAACACTGCTTCTGTACTACACACCTTTATTACACTCTAACCTCTAAGAACACACCAAACCTTCATTATTATGGACCAGACATTAGTGTTAATAAAACTTTAATATGTACCAATGTCTGTAAACTTCACTTACCCACAACTGAGAAGTTTACTATGCTGATCGGCTTTAATTCACTATCTCCAGATATCACGAGATAGCAAATGTAGACATCCGCATCAGAGAGCTGGACATTTTTCAACACCAAAGAACAGTCTCCTTTACCCAGATTGTCCAGGAGAACAACCGCACGGTCCTCATATCCCTTCCCTGGAAATGCCTTCTCAACACTCGCCTCAATCACAGTGTTCGTTTGTACATGCCACTTAATACCATATTGTGTTTGGTTGGGCAGCTCACTCAGTGTACATGGAAGGGTGGCTGTGTCTCCCACTGATGCCGTGATGGTCTTGTCTTCTGTTGTAGAGGAGTCTGATGGTGTAAAGGGGGAGTCTGAAGGTGTAAATGGGAAGAGGGCATAGAGTTGAAATATAGAGTTAAACCTTTTAGTAATGCTCTCAGGTTGAGTGTTGCTTATGTTTCAGAAAGTAACACTCACCTACAGAGATGATGAAGACACAAATGTAAAGGAAGGAAGTGGTGATGTCCATTTTCTAAAACAAAGAAAGAAAGACAAAATTCCACACATGGACTCATGGGCATTTTTACTGGGGTCCGAATCCGAGTGCAATCGTTCCAGCGTTGTTCTGGTTTCAGACTCATTAGTTTACATTTACATTTAAGACGCCTTTATCCAGAGCGACTTACTACAGTATAGTGCTTAAGTCTCTATAATTGGATACATTAACTCTGTTCTATTGAACCCCGGTGCATTTGTGTTCATCTTACTGTACATCATCATAAACACTCATGAAGAATACAATGCTACTTACCACATTTTATACTTTATAATAAAAATAGTTTGGTGCTGCAATCTTCTGAGTTTTGTTTAACTTCTTCTGTATGTTTACTTCTCCCCATATCTGAATGTCCCACAACGTTTCCACTCATGGTACACACGTGTCCTGGAAACTAATGATGTCATCAGCAGCTAAAACACATTCACGTTCTCATTCACGAGACTCACGACACAGTTCCAGTGCAACTGAACTCAGACCCTGAGATTCGGTACCGTGCTGCGATTCCCAGTCTGCAGGACTGTTGCTTATAGGTATATAATAAATATATAATAAGACCCAGAAGTGTTTTTTTTATTTTTTCCTGACATGCATTAAAATCTTGATTAGATCTACTGTACTTCAGCTACAACACTTCTTCAGCTGCCTGATTTATTGTTTCTACTCAAACTGTTATCATATTTTTAATAGTCAAATTGTTGTTTTATTACAACAACATAAAATATTATTGTAACAAACAAGGTAACATTAGTCTGACTATAGTATACGATCCCTGTACAGTACCACACCAGACACAGGAAATAATATTCCCTGTAAAAATGCGAAAGCTTAAATATGACCTGAAATTGTCTGTAAATGTTAGGACTGTTCATGTGAGATACGTCATGAGCTCAATCAGGTGCATCAATCTAATATCCAGGGAATGTACAGGGCCTGACTCCACTGCAAGTAAGCTGTGGATAAGATACCACACCTAGAAAAGGTCTCACTGAAGTTAAAATACAGTACATAAATATTTCTCCTTATCTTAGTGGAATTTCTCTTATGAAACGATGCGGTGACATCACTTATTCTATATGGCGTATTTCACAAACATACCAGTATTGTATTAAACATTTTAATATCACTTACTATCAGAAAACTACAAGTAAAATATCCATTAAAATTCTTTGAAAATACATATAATGTCTTTAGGAAATGCTGTAGTCTAGTACAAGGAACACTCTGTGATTAACTTAGCTGAATTTTAACACCAGTCTGCTCACCTTTACCTGCTAGGAACATTAAAGTGTTCTCAAATCAGTTCTTACCTTACAAAACGGTTTATACACATACATGTATATGGAGAAAATAATCCAAACTTTTCCTGAGAATTAAGAAGATGTTTTGGAGCTCAGGCGTCTCTGGCTGCTGGCTGCAGTTACTTTCACTTACGACACCGACACTGTGAGCTGTATATTATGGGCTGTAACACTTTCCTATAGTAATAACACGTTCAAAAGGGACTGAATTAAAAATCGTGGCTGTTGGTCTCCTTAGAATTATTTTAGTCTCAGTGTAAGAACATTCAAAGATTTCTTTAAAATCATCTCATCATTAGCTAACATTATCATTACCATTAGCAACATTAGCAATGTCAGACATTTTGTGTTAAAAAAAAAAGGTAAGCTGCTAGGAAACAAACGAGATTTCCACACAGGCTGCGCTGTTCCCAGAAACTGTCTGCTGTTAAAGAAGAAACCGTGTGATATTGTAGAGACATATTTGATCTGGATTGAATTGAAAGCTTACTATTGCCACATTTTAATTAAATCTGTGAAAGCTGGGCTTCATGTTTTAAAGCCACCATCTGTGGTTTTAGACACTTGTGTTTTTTCATGTGTTTTATATGTTACATGTGTTTATTTCAGCACATATCTTCACACACAAATCTTCTACAGAAACTAAAACTCTTTTTACATCTAAAAATAACAAGTACGTGTTGTTCAGAAGCCTGTAGGTCATGAAGGGTATAGAACCTGATAAACCCCTCAGACTGGATTATAATTGATCAGAAGCAGCTGAACTGCATTCAGGAACTTTTACCAAATTAAGACATTTCTTCTTATTTAAAGATATAATGTTATTATTTACAGCCTTTTTCAAACTAATTACTGTTTCCTCTACATATGACTTCAGCTGGTCCATAAACATCAAACAGAGGAACACTTGTCTCCTGTCTTGGTTCGCTCGCTTCATGGCTGTCTGTGAAGTACTGATCATAATCAAGCTTCTGTATTTAAATCTCTGTATGACTTGTGCTGAATCATATGTATGTCATACGCACACACACACACACATATACACACACACACGCACACACACACACACATGTACACACACACACACACACACACACACACACATACACACACACACGCACACACACACACACACACAGACACACACACACATGCACACACGCACACACACACGCACACACACACACACACACACACACACACACACATATACACACACACGCACACACACACACACACACACACACAGACACACACACACATGCACACACGCACACACACACGCACACACACACACATGTACACACACGCACACACACGCACACATGCACACACAGACACGCACACACACACACACATACATGCACATACACACACACACATACACACACACACGCACACACACATACATGTACACACACGCACACACACACATACACGCACACACACGCACGAACACACACACACATGCACACACATACACGCACACACACACACAACACACATACACGCACATACACACACACGCACACACACACACATACATGCACACACACACATACATGCACACATACACGGACACACACGCACACACGGACACACTCACACATGCACATACACAGACACACATGCAAACACACAGACACTTTTTGGTGATGGTGATGGTGAATATTAATCAGTAAAAATCTATGATGAACACTATGTCTGTGTGCTGAAGATATATATGATAAATATGTCTGATATCCCTATTAGCTAACTATAATCCTGACCTGCAAGATAGTATGAGACTAAAAAATCTTAAAGCTAGTGATTTAAAAAACAAAAAGAAATTCCAGTAAATAAATAAAGACAATACAATGAAATATCAAACATTCAGCATTTCTGAGAAAAATGTATCCAGTGATAGAGATTTAAGCACTTATGTACGTCGCTCTGGATAAGAGAGTCTGCCACATGCTGTAAATGTAAATCAAATAGGTGAATCAGATGATCCACTGTGGCAACCACAAGCAGGGAGCAGCCAAAAGAACAACAACAAACTGTACAGTCATCTTAATATTACATACAGTATTTCAACATATTTCTATTCTTCTTCTTCTTCTTCTTCTTTCGGCTTTTCCCTTCAGGGGTCGCCACAGCGAATCATCTCTCTCCACCTATCCCTATCTTCTGCATCCTCAACACTTGCACCCACTAGCTTCAAATCCTCATTAATTACATCCATATACCTCCTCTTTGGCCTTCCTCTTTGCCTCCTGCCTGGCAGCTCCATGTCCAACATTCTCCTACCAATATACTCACTCTCCCTCCTCTGAACATGTCCAAACCATCTTAATCTTGCCTCCCTAACTTTGTCCCCCAAACGTCCAACATGAGCTGTCCCTCTGATGTACTCGTTCCTAATCCTGTCCAATCTTGTCACACCCAAAGAGAACCTCAACATCTTCAGTTCGGCTACCTCAAGCTCTGACTCCTGTCTCTTCTTCAGTGACACTGTCTCTAAACCATACAGCATGGCCGGTCTCACCACTGTCCTGTACACCTTCCCCTTGATTCTTGCTGATACTTTCCTATCACACAGAACTCCTGACACCTTTCTCCACCCACTCCAACCTGCCTGCACTCGCTTCTTTACTTCTTTCCCACTCTCTCCATTACTCTGGACTGTTGACCCCAAGTACTTAAACTCCTGTACCTTCTTCACCTCTTCACCCTGTAACCTAACTATTCCACTTCCCTCCCTTTCATTCACACACATGTACTCAGTCTTACTACGACTGACTTTCATTCCTCTTCTCTCCAGCGCAAACCTCCACCTCTCCAGGTTTTCCTCCACCTGCTCCCTGCTCTCACTACAGATCACAATGTCATCTGCAAACATCATCGTCCAAGGAGACTCCTGTCTGACCTCCTCTGACAACTGGTCCATCACTTTAGCAAACAGGAAGGGGCTCAGAGCCGATCCCTGATGCAGTCCCACCTCCACTGTGAACTCCTCTGTCTGACCTACAGCACACCTCACCACTGTCCTGCTCCTCTCATACATGTCCTGCACCACTCTGACATACTTCTCTGCTACTCCTGACTTCCTCATACAGTACCACAGCTCTTCTCTTGGCACCCTGTCATAAGCTTTCTCCAAGTCTACAAACACACAGTGCAACTCCCTCTGACCATCCCTATACTTCTCCATCAACATTCTCAGAGCAAAAATTGCATCTGTTGTGCTCTTTCTCGGCATGAAGCCATACTGCTGTTCACAAATTTCCACCACCTTCCTTAACCTAGCTTCCACTACTCTTTCCCACAACTTCATTGTATGGCTCATCAACTTTATCCCCCTATAGTTGCTGCAACTCTGCACGTCACCCTTATTCTTAAAGATCGGCACTAACACACTCCTTCTCCATTCCTCAGGCATCCTCTCACTTTCTAATACCCTGTTGAACAAACTAGTTAAAAATTCCACTGCTGCCTCTCCTAGACACTTCCAGACCTCTACCGGGATGTCGTCAGGACCAACTGCCTTTCCACTTTTCATCCTCTTCAAGGCCTTCCTGACTTCATCCTTTCTAATCTTATCTACTTCCTGTTCCACAGAGTTCACCCCTTCTACTCTTTTTTCCCTCTGATTTTCCTCATTCATCAGCTCCTCAAAGTATTCCTTCCATCTCCTATGTACACTCTCCTCACTTGTGAGCACCCTTCCATCTCTATCCTTAATAATTCTAACTTGCTGCACATCCTTCCCATCTCGATCCCTCTGTCTAGCTAACCTGTACAAGTCCTTCTCTCCTTCTCTAGTGTCTAACCTAGTGTACAACTCATCATATGCCTTCTGCTTGGCCTTAGACACCTCCCTCTTCACTCTGCGCTGTAACTCCTTGTATTCCTGTCTATTCTCTTCAGTCCTGTCCATATCCCACTTCTTCTTGGCTAATCTCTTCCTCTGTATACTATCCTGAACTTCCTCATTCCACCACCAAGTCTCCTTATCTTCTTTCCTCCTTCCAGATGACACACCCAGCACCTTTCTCCCTGTCTCCCTGATCACTTCTGCTGTAGTTTCCCAGTCATCCGGCAGCACTACCTGACCACCCAGAGCCTGCCTCAACTTCTGTCTAAATTCCTCACAACATTCCTCCTTTTTCAGCTTCCACCACTTAGTTTTCTTCTCTATCTTTGACCTCTTCCTCTTACAGACCATCAGAGTCATCCTACACACCACCATCCTATGCTGTCTGGCTACACTCTCTCCCACTACCACTTTACAGTCACTAATCTCTTTCAGATTGCCTCTTCTACAAAGGATGTAGTCTACCTGTGTTCTCCTACCTCCACTCTTGTAAGTCACTCTATGTTCCTCCCTCTTCTGAAAATACGTGTTAACCACAGCCATGTCCATCCTCTTAGCAAAGTCTACTACCATCTGTCCTTCAAGGTTCCTTTCCTTAACTCCAAACTTGCCCATCACCTCCTCATCACCTGTGTTCCCCTCACCAACATGTCCATTAAAATCCGCTCCTATCACCACTCTCTCACCCTTGGGAATACTCTCAATCACCTCATCGAATTCACACCAGAATCTCTCTTTCTCCTCTAACTCACAACCTACCTGTGGGGCATAACCACTAACAACATTCAACATCACCCCTTCAATCTCTAACTTCAGACTCATCACCCTGTCTGACACTCTCTTCACCTCCAGAACATTCCTCATGTGACGGAGTGGTAAATGGACGGAAAGCACAATATGCAAACCTAAATATGTAAATGACAGAATACGCCACCCTGGGACTCTCACCCAGGGAAATATGAATCACCTCACAATACTATAAGGAGCACAAATTCGTTCTACCGATTAATAAATGAGCAGGAGACGTGGGTACAAAAATAGAATTTAATTTATTAACAACCCGTAAAATAAAGTTTCAGAATAAACAAAAAAAAAGAAAATCAAAAGCTCATGCAGGGCTGCAGCTGATCGGCACAAGACAGGCTGAAACAGAAGTAGGTTTAAATATCCACACCATGCATGTGCTCAATCACAACACACTCACTCAGTGCTCAGTGAAATTTCTGTAGGTGGTCACACAGCACACGGTGCACAGAAACACACTCGAAAAGAGGGAAAGTCAGGCCTCTCGGCCTTTTGGCCTACAGCTCCTACAGAGAGTACACAAAACAAAAGAAACAATACATGTTAAAGTTGAATTAAAAATGCTCAACCAAAGCAAACCAAATAAACAAACAAAAAGAGTAAAGGTTTACAAAACTCCAGGAGGAAGTATAAACCAATCCAAGAAAATATATAAATTAGATATCAGGACAAAGCAATTAAATGAAGTAACAAAATAACTAATTACCACACTGACTTCAGCAAAAAGGCTTCCTACCTCAAGGTAGGATTTAGAGCACAGTAACAGTGTCAGAAAGAAAGTAACAGTGTGGCTATAAATCAAGAAACAAAACCGAAACCAAAAATAAACAGTTACCAAAGAGAACAATTTAGCGAGGAGCAAAGCAATTTAACACAAAACACCAAAAAATTAACACGGAACAAAACAGCAGCGTTGTCCCGGGAACAAGGTGCAGCATCAACTGCACATACAGCAGGAATTCCCCGGAACCTAACAGAAAATATTATGCACATTAAGTAAGTGCATTAAAAAAAACACAAATTCTAAAACCCACAGAAAAACCCCTAAATAACATGCTAGTGCATACCGGAGAAATAGCCGTCTGCCACACCAAATCACAGATACAGTACTGGTTCAGTAATAAACCGGATATGGATGAACATCGGGTGACGAAATAACACTGACTGGGGAAATAAAGCAATTAACACTACACCCCCGGCATTTAACCTAGCGTCTCACATAAAAATAGATAAAACAAACTCACATACCTGGGGGTAGACAGTCTGTCACAACAGAAATTGTTTTTGACCCTTTTCTTTCCGTTGCGAAACACTACAATAAAGCATACGTGCGGCATTAGCCTATTGTACGACCACAACAAAACAGCATAGCCATGCTGCTAACAGCCTCTTACCTCCCAGGCAACTGAAAGTAACTGGAACAAAGCTGAACCGCCGTGCAGCTAGCCGCACCATTAACACCCAGCGGCCTCTGTTGAAGCACGGAACCGGAAACCGGAAGAGCACCTCGAAATGACGCGCATTCAATCACCATGAACCGGACACCCTCCTTTATACACAGCGGCGCTCTCCGATAGGCTATTACTACCTGACGGCACAACAGTAAACTATCCTGCCACACTCACAAACTCCTACTTCAGGACCACACCTACCCCATTTCTCTTACTATCCACACCATAATAAAACAGCTTGAATCCTGCTCCTATACTACGAGCCTTGCTACCCTTCCACTTGGTCTCCTGTACACACAGTATATCCACCTTCCTTCTCTCCATCATATCAGCCAGCTCTCTACCTTTCCCTGTCATAGTACCAACATTCAGAGTCCCTATTCTCAGTCCTACACTCTTACCTTTCCTCTTCTCTCTCTGTCTGTGCACTCTCCTCCCTCCTCTACTCCTTCGACCAACAGTAGCCCAATTTCCACCGGCGCCCTGTAGGTCAACGGCGCCGATGGCGGTCGTTGTTAACCCGGGCCTCGACCGATCCGGTATGAAATTCTTACTGACAACTCGCATGGTTAGATTTGGCAATGTTTTATGCCGGATGCCCTTCCTGACGCAACCCTCTCTATTTATCCGGGCTTGGGACCGGCACAGAAGTCACTGGACTGTGACCCCCATGGCTAGATTCAACATATTTCTATTCTTAATATTTCATATTTCTACCTCATAAGGATTTACTTGCAGTTTACCTGATTCATGACTCAGCTTTGCAAAGTTAATATGTTTTGTTGGGATATATTCAATATCAGGCTTTTGGATCATTTTTTTGTATGATGTATTAAAATCAAATCAAAAATCAAATAAAATTTTATTTGTCACATACACATACATACAGGGTACGATATACAGTGAAATGCTTTATGCAACTGTGCGGTATAAGAATAAAAAAAAATATATAAAAAGTATAAAAAAAGCAAGAAATAAATTAAGAATAAATAATAAAGTATAAACTATATAAGAAAAAACACTATATAAGAAAACTATATAAAAATATGAAAATATAGATGAAGAAATAATGTATATACATATACATAAATATACATATACATAAATGTGTATGGTTTTTAGAGATTGTCCTTAAAGTGTCCAGGTGCAGTATGGTGTGTAAATAGTGTATAAAGTGGCACTGTGCTGTGCAAGTCCAGGGTTAACGTGACAGTGACAGTCCAGAATTAAAGTGTCATTGCAAAAAAAAAAAAAAAAAAAAATAGAACAGTGGGGGTGGAGAGAGAGGTCCAGTACCAGATCCTGGGTGTTTCCTGGATTAAACTCCAAATGGCCTGTGGGAAGAAGCTTCTCCTCATCCTCTCTGTGTTTGCTTTCAGGGAGCGGAAGCGTTTCCCTGAACACAACAAAGAAAAGAGTCCATTGTTGGGATGCTGAGATCCTTTACAATCTTCCTGGCTCTGGTCCATCACCGCGTGCTGTAGATGTCCTTATATAGTTGTATATTATATGATATATATATTATAGATCATGATCCTGAAGATGCTTACCAAGTTTTGTGTCAATACACAAAGATGTTACTGTGATCAGGGTCACTTCCTGATTGGCGTCTTCAGTGTGCAGTTTGTTGGCTGACTGGATTTGACAGGCAAATCATTTGGAGTATTCGAAATGATATATTGTCCAGGTTGGTCAGGAAGTACACGATTTTTTAGATGTTTGTGTACATTCACTTCAGCATAATTCAGGGAATTAGAAGAAAAAATTAATTTTGCACAAATTCTTTAAATGATAGGAAAAAAGTAAAAGTTATTAGAGTTCTATTATTGGAGGATCAATCAAGAAATATCTTGGACACGTTTCATGACCAGGTCCTAAAGACCATTTTCAAGTACTGTTTTTTATACATATATGTATTGCTGGGTTTCTGTTTTTTGTACAGTTGCAATAAGATGTAAGCATTTTGAGCTTGTTATTATATTGTCCTCTAGGTGGTGCTGTCAACAAATTTACTGCGTAGCCTCAGTTCATGGTCCACAACATGTCTAACAGGTTTGGTATCAGTGTGCAAAGTCGTTGCTGAGATCAGCCTCACTTCCTGATTTTTTTTTTCATTTGGCAGCACTAAAGAAAAGCGTTTATGAATATTCAAATTCCTTTGCTATGTCCTGTTCAAATTTTACACTTTAAAGAGTTCAAATTCAGTTCATGTTTAAGTATTTTACAGCCTCCTTCCCTGTATGATGTATTCGCTGTCAGGAGAGTTGGCCCATAATGGGCAAAGTGTTTGGAGTATTCAAATTCTTTTGATAAATTTCTTTTATGAGGCTTTAGTTGAAGAAGACGTATCACATTTGGTGACGTGCCACATTTGGTGATGATTCGACAAAATTTGGTGTATCAAAAAAGTCGAAAATGGCAGAAATGGATGTGTCATGAACTTGTCTGCAGAATCCAGGGATGTCTGAATCTAAATTTAGGCCCAAATATTATTCTAATGGTGGCACTAGAGTGTTGGCAGCATTTGGCTTAAAATTTGCTCAGAATTCAAATTTGGCTCGTTAAATTCAACAATGAGACCCGAGTCAGTCAGTGAGAAAGGCTTTCATGGTTGGCTCTTTTAATCAGGCAAAGAAGATATAAAATATTTCTCAGTTATAGGGTGAAGAGTTAACACTTGATCAGTTCTCATGGCTCTTAGATGTAGACTGAATGAACATCACTCATAATAAACTCACATCAACAGTCAAAAGTGATTCAGGTGATTCAACTGAAGTGGAAGTGCATGAATGTGAGCTGAAAGCAGTATTGAGGCGCAGAACTGAGAAAAATATGAGTTTTATAATCATCTGTGGAACATTAAACCTTATAGTGCACGGTATTAATCATGCTGTAATGTTTATAATGTTCAGCTCTTTTCTGTGAATATTGTAACTTTCCAGGCATTTTAAACCTTTAAAATATTATAAACCCTTTATAGCAGGTGTGGGGCAGAGAGGGGCAGGTGAATTACCCTGAGTTACTTTTAATAGACTCTGACATGCATGACTGCTGGGTCTGTGCCCCGGCTTCGCACCAATGATTTATAATGTTGTAGACACACCCTGATGCCTCAGGCACTACGCTTTCATAATCCAGGATCTGTTTCATGGTTACAGATGAACACACTTTCTGGATTTTACTGTTTAATTTACACTGAAGGAGTAAAATTAAGGAGTGTATCTGGGTAAATGTAAGGAATCTGTCACATGCTCGAAAGCAGTGAGGTTAAAATCAGGTGAAATAAAAGAACAATGTTACACACCTTCAGTAAACCATTACACATTTATTAAAAGAAAACAGATTAGACCCCCAATCAAGCAACAATTCTACACACTGTCACAAAACAAATACACAGAAATATACTAAAGAATACACTCCCAATTAAATAACACCTTTAGAGACCTTCACTTAATTAAAAACTCTGGATATTTATCAAAGAATAATCTCCCAATAAAACGACACCTTCACACATTACTCTCACCTTCACTAAAATCAGAACCAATATATATGAAATAGAGAAACAGACAGGAAAAAAATCGCTAGCTAATATCATCTGTGGTTTCATGTTCTCAGTAATACTGTAATAATGTTCTCCTGCTCCTCACAGTTGTAGACTTGTTGACAACGTGGATAAAACACACCGAAATCTTCCCTCGTTTTTTTCCTTAAACGAGTTTTCTTTATAAGGCGAATCTCTCGGCTCACAGAAGTTTCTGTACTCACACAGATCACACTGATGTTTCCTCAACGTGAGAAAATCAAGCACATGAGGAAGGACATGACGAGGATCAGAGGGTGGGGGTAATTTATTCCTGCAACACCTGGAAACAGACAAATTATTTATTCTTAATATTATACAAAAATGAGGTCTAAAAATTTGCAAAGACAAATGAGGATTTAATTTGCCATATAAGTTAAAAGTTTAGTTAAATATTTGAATTTTATATTTACTTACCTGATTACTAAACTTATTTCTTCATTATAGTTATAAATATATTTAGCTAATAACTGTAGGAGCATCAAACACCTTACAAACAATATAATCCAGTAATATTCTCCTCTGTCCCACATTTTAATTGTTTTATTTACTTCTCTTTCTTTCAGATTTTCTTTGCTAAACTGAACCCTTTAAATTCTGACACGTATAAAAGGTTCAGCAAATTGTATGTTTCAAAAATAATGTAATAAATATATATTAAATATATTAATATTAAAGAAGTCTTTATTTGTCAGATTTTTCTTTCTTTCTTTTCCATCTAAGGATATTGAACCTTTCTGGCATCTAAAACAGTTCTAAAATCTGATACTATAGTTTTAAATGTTTAGTTACCGTCAGTAACAAATACACATCATTCTTTTACGTGAACAAAGCCTGATTTTACTCGGCTCATGAATTTTATTCACAAAGACACCCCCGTTTTCTAGCACACAGATAAATATAAATATTTGATAGCTTTTCATGGATAATAAACAATAAGTCAAGATGTACCAAAGATCGAATAAATCTGCATGAAGAAAAGGTAGAGAGAGAGCGACGTAATGCTGCAACAGTTGCCTAAATAACAAAAAATTAAGCAATGATGTTTACCATGGAGTTGGGACTTGAAATTAAGGTGAATTGAGATTTATCCACTTACCAAAAACTGTCAGTTTAACCGTCTGGACCAAGACAGATTTCTGATTGTCTGATTGTACCATTGCACTTCTGTAGACAGCAGCATCAGTAACACTGACATTCTTCACCACCAGGGTGCATTTTCCTCTAACCAGCTCATCCTTAGAAACATTCAATCGGCCCCCATATCCTGCACCCACAAATGACTCGTCACCCTTTTGCTCGAACACAATCTCAGAATCAATGTACCACTCAACATGAGGGTTTGTTATGTACAAACCGATCCAATCACATGGCAGGACAGCTGTGGTACCCACTCGAGCTGATATCTCAATGGCTGCAAAGACACAGAAAAAGATTTTACGAAATTATCTCAGTTTAAGACTTTAAAGTTTTTATTTATTTTACAGAATCTATATCATCATCCACACATCTACTGAAAATAAGATATAAACCTTAGAAATGTTCATATTCCTGAGACACAGATGTAGTAGTACAGTGCATTCAGAAAATATTCATACCCCTCCATTATTCTTTATCTTATTTTTCCCACATAAATCTAACAGTACATACTCCATAGTAGCAAAGCAAAAAATAGATTTGTGCTAAAAGAAAAACTGAAATATCACATTGAGTATTCAGATTCCAAATTGATATTTCAGTCAGCTCATCATAATCCTTTGGCTTAGAACAGGACGAAACACTAAACAGTCTCATGAACTTTCTATCAGTCTACTGTTTCTATTTCTATTGGTTTCTATTGATTGTGCACTCACATGTAGTCTGCAGTGTGTTGCAGTGGCCACTCCAGATCCAATATGTTCTTATTTACGTTCTTAGCCCATCTATTCAGAGTACATGGACACCAGATACAGCTGTGTTCATGTATACGACCGCCAGATGTTTATTCAGTACAGAAATCGTGCAACAACCAACCTGCACGATGATGTGGTGTAAAGGTTTGTTTTGGAGACCAGGCCTCCAGTCCTCGGCATCGCCTGATGTCATTGATCAGGTGAGGGGACGCCAAAATCGGTGCTCGAGGAAGCAGAAGCATGCTAAGTGGGCTGGTGTCCATGCTAGGTTAAAGACAAACCCTAGAAACTGCTGCGACGTTGTTCACAGAGAGTCACTATAAAGCTCTATGTGAACTCTATGGGGCTATTAGCGATCTGCAGAATGTTCAACCCAACAGCCTGTTTATTCTCTCTCTCTGTCGAGCTACTGTATATATGCCACTCCTGAGCTCCGGATGTTCCAAGTTCCTAGCCTGATCATCTCTTCTTACTGAACTACTTCGTCAATTCTGACGTTCTACCTCTTGGAGTCTCGTCGCCCGGTGGTTACCTTGCCAGGGATTGATCTGCATGGTCAGCTAGTGTTTTATTGGATTGTTGTGTACAAAGCCACCCGGAGACTGTCATGTCTTCTTTTGAACCAATGTTGTGTCAGTCAGCTGTATGTTCTGGTGTTTATCAGCAATCAGGTCTGTGCTGAACTCAGAGTTAATGATGACCCATTAGTTCCTCAGGAGCTCTCGGCTGCACTATTATAAACTGTTGTAGAAAGGACATTATTTACATTTACACTATTTACTGTAGAGTGTCACCCAAATGAGGATGAGGTTCACTTCTGAGTCTGGTTCCTCTCAAGGTTTCTTCCTCTTATCATCTCAGGGAGTTTAACCTCACCGCCGTCACCTCCGGCTTGCTCATCAGGGATAGGGAGAGATATATAGTATTTTAAATTTTGAGTTAATCTTTTTAAAATTAATTTGAAACATTAATTGTATATATTCACTTATTTATTTTATCCTTATTTTTCTTCTTATTATTACATATTTATTTCTTTTTTCTCTCTCTTCTATTTCACTACTTCTGTAGAGCTGCTTTGAGACAATGGGAATTGTTAAAAGCGCTATACAAATAAATTGAATTGAATTGAATTGTTTATCATCACTGGAGTTTTAATCATGCAAATCTCAAATCAGTGCTCCCTAAATTCCTTCAGAATGTGGACTTTGCAACGAGAGGGGAAAACATGCTGGATCTTGTTTACACAAACATTGTGCAAGCCCCCTGCCGTGCGGACCACCGACCCCACCTCAGCTACTCAGACCACATCTCTGTTATGCTAATTCCAGGATATAGACCACTGCTCAGACCGGTTAACTCTAAACCGGTTCTGAGGCAGGTGAAAACTTGCCTTCTCTTCACTAGCTCCAAAACTTTGGAATTCTTTACCAACTGAGATAAGGCAAGCAAAATCTCTTGCCATTTTAAATCTCAGCTTAAAACTTATTTTTTAGGGTAGCTTTTAATTGACTAATTGTAATTTTACATTGTGCTTATTTTATAGTCCATTTTTTGCTTTACTTTTAATCTTTATACTATGTGGTGTATTTTTGTTGTTTTATTTGCTTTACAGACTGACATGACAGACATGGAGCTAGGGGCCACGTTGTCCCCAGTGAAGGTGGGGAGTGCCCTATGCTGAACATCAGCTGCAAGTGCTTGATCTTAGAGAGCAGGTACAGCATGATAGAGATGGAGTGTCTGGCCATCAAATATGCAGTCCTCACTCTCTGACACTATCTGCTGGGACAGGCCTTCACAGTATATTCGGACTATGTCCCACTCCAGTGGTTCCAATGCATGAAGAATGACAACATATAGACCATTTGTTGGTATCTGGCACTTCAGCAGTTTAAGTGGTTCAGGTGAACAGATAGCTGTGGAGGATTTTCTCTTTCTTTTATGTCCTGTGGTGGGAGTTGGAGTCGGCTACAGGCTGGATCGCTCCTACCCAGTTCAGACATCTGTGCTAAATTATATCAATGTCTGTTCTCTGTTGCAGTGAGCTGTGACATAAGATAAAAGATAAAAGTGGGAAATACGAGAGCTGGAGATCTGTGGTGTATCATAGTGATGGTGGACCTTCTGCGAGTTTCTTCAAGCATGATCTCTGTAGCTCAACTAGATCACATTGGTCAGGTCTCACCAAGGTCCTTTTGTCTAATTGGTCAGATTGATCCCAGTTTTGATGCACACCTCTAATCTAATTTCTGACAAGCATTCTAAAAAATATAACCTCTGCACATCTTATTTTTATGTTTACAGTTACTTTAAATAATGTATTGATGCATCTCTAAAATAGATGTGGTTCCTAATTTCCAGTTCTGTTATGTCATACAGTGTCACTTCTATAATAAGTCAGTATTTTATACTGAACAGTTAACTTACCATAGACTGAGACTCTAACACTGGTAATTACTTTCACATTTGTAGTGTCCACATGTTCCATTGTAAAGGTTTTGTAGAAACGGTCATCAGTGATTTGGATGTTCTTCAACGCCAAGGAACAGTTTCCTTTACGCAGCTCATCCAGAGGAACATCCACACGGCCTTCATATCCCGAACCTGGAATCGAAGCATTAATGCTTCGCTGAAACACAAGCTCATCGTTCATCTTCCACCGAATAAGTGATGTTTGATTGAACATGCCAGGCAGTTTACACGGCAGGATGACTGTGGAACCCACTGGAGCTGATAGAGTAATCGGAGGATCTGCACTTTCTGTGGGAGAAACATTACAATCTACAGGATTTGTAACATTTGACAAAACATTGTTGTGATATTTGATTCAATAGAAGGACACTTCTGTCTTGTTGGTGTTGTAGAACCTGGTCACTCACCCACACAGGCACAGACCCATAAGATGGAAATATAAAGGAGGGACATGATGTCTGGAAGACTCTTGTGGAGTGTTGGCAGATTTTCTGAAACAATCCGAGACAAGTGCTCTGAGTAATTGTGGTAGTTTTGTGCAAAATACATCACTCTTATTTACAATGCCTTGTGTTTGTATCCACCTTTAACATGGTCTGGGTTTGCTGTCCTCTTATTGGTGTATTTTAAATAAGTGTCATAACAGTGCATATGAAGTAGAGAAATCTTGTTGTGAACTGACTCTGTGACTGGTCTAAGTGGTACTAATGATATGTAATGATATGGGTTTAGGGTTAGGGTTAAGGCTTGTTTTGCTTGGCAGATACTGGAACTAATTTAATCAACTAAACTATTTTCATTTCATCAACCTAAATTAGGTTATAATGAGTATGAAAACATTGTGTAAAACTGCAATGTATTGTAGTGCAGCATATCTATCTATAACTATTTATTGAGTAAATCTATCATTTTAACATTAAATTAGTGAATTAAAGGTTCACACATTCAATTTAAGAAACAAATATCAGAGGAGGTTTTGGTGAGTAAAATTAAACAAGCTACTAGATTTGTAAAGTTCGTCGTGACATACTTTGATGTTGGCTTTGACGATGCAAGTATTTCCAACGGATGGTGCTTTTTGGAGGCAAGTGGACAGAAAGCTAGGTTGCCAAAACATGTCACTTATCCATGTTGTGCTAATTTTTGATTTTCACGTGACATCATGTGACGTCACGTGACGTCATCAGAATACCCGCGACGCAGTTCCCCTCATTGTGCTGAGTGTTTTGATATATCACATGCCCATGTTGTGCAAAATGTTTTATTTTCACGTGACATCACGTGACGTCACGTGTGATACATGTGAGGAGGTTCCCCTCATTGTTCTGAGTGTTTTGATATGTCACATGTCCATGTTGTAAAACGTTTTTTGATTTTGAATATATTGTGTGCGGGGCTGCGAGACAACCGGAAGTCCAGTCGGTACACCAATATAAAACATTGTTCAGAGTCTCACCCTAAAGGAGCCGAGTTTAGTGTAGATAGTTCGAAAGCTTGCCGAGTTATAAACCTCCAAAGTTTATAAGGGGAGTCTATGGGAAAAAAGGCCATTTTGAGACCCGGTACCGGAAGTAAGCTTTAAATAGTATAAATTTTTGTCTAAACTTAAATAGGAAAACAGAATGTTGGCTTCTACAAAGTCAACATAATTAAATGAACTTAATGCAGTTAAATTCTGATGTTTTATTTTTGTATTTGAAATATGAAGATGAACATATTCTATCATAAAATAATGGGGAATATAATCTAAAGAAATATGAATAAAATTATGTTGAAAGATTGATATTGCTTCCTAGTTTTCAGCACATTCTGATGTAATAACACACACCTCTGTGGTGAGCAGTGGGACTGATGGATCAGAGCCCTTAAAGACTCTGGAATTAAAAGTTTATTCAGATTAAGAGAGTAGATTTTCACAGGACCTAAACACAGCTTAGAGTTTAATATTAAGATGAAGATGATCTCCTCTTTTCTCAGCACTGCTACAGAGACCAGGATACGGGTTTTAGTGTTTTTACTCGGTATCAGATTGATAAGAGACTCAGTAATATCGTTAGTTCATGCAATGTTCATACACACTGTGAACTTCCTGTCTATGATAGACGACACAATTTAGATCATAAATTCAACTTGAACTCTGTGACTGCTGAGAAAAACATCCAGTTAACCTTCATTAAACAATGTCATGAGGTAAAATCCTGCTATTTCACATTACACCATATCTAAAGATTTTAGTTTACATATAAAAAAGTGAAGAGGCCACAAAAAGTCACACACGAACATGTGACTCTACACAATCATTTAAACAAACGTTGTCAGCTTTTATACAAACACAAAAAATAGAAATGTACAGAGTTAGTTGGTGAATTTAACTGATGAATCTGACCATTACCTGGAATTAGATTAGATTTGTTAGGTAGATTATAAGGTGGTGTCTATTAAATAACTGAAAGTACAGCCCACAGATTTAGATAAACATAGAGAAGAATTCAAAATTCAACTTTACCTTGGAGATGGAAAAACATTTCTTTTTGATTCACTACGATTAAGTACTAAGTATATAAAGGTTATGAGTTTAGGAGGTTCTGCTGTTCACCGCCCTTAACAGTGCCACAGCAAAACAAGATCTGCCTGCAGGCTTTTACTCAGTGTTGCCAAACTCCTCCCTGTGAAAAGCTCAAGTAACTCCCTCAAAATCACTCCCCAAAAAAATTAGAAATACTAAAGTTGTGAAAACAAGTAAAAAAAATAAGCGAGCTCACTTTATACAGGTCTATGTGTAAAGAAAGACACAATGTACAGAGTAAATAATAAATTTGTGTTTATCTTTAGTACAACAGGAGAGAAAGGTCTTCATTCAGGACAAAAAGGATCTTCATTCTCTTATATGATATCATTGTTTATAGACAATGCTATAAAGACTGTATAGTGTTGTTATTAAGGTTGTATCTTTGAGGGTCCAAATTCTTTGCGTGTACAAAACGTACTAGACCAATAAACCTGATTCTGATCTTATGTTGTTGATTTTTTTTAACCAAGTGTTTACTTTTCTGTTCAACGTTTTTACAGTGTTGTAAAACTGTTTGCTTTGTAGTGAATAAATATTTATTTAAATCTGATCTCTTAGCAGAAAGTATGGCATGTCAGTATTTACAAAAAGCTTTTGATGCATTTCCTGTAACAAGTAAATCTAATCTAATACAGATACTTTTAACCAGATGCCTCTGAAATGCTGCAGACAAGTTTCAGGCCTCGCTGCTGGATGTTCACGAGGCAGAACACAATCTGCTGTAACATGAGCTAACACGACTCTTGGGTGTGGTCATTGTACCATTGATCATAAATGTGAGTTCATTGTAGCTACTCATTGTATGTTTGTTTTTTTTGTGTTAATCAGCAAAAATACCTACAAAAATCACCACAAATTTAAATATAGCCAAAAAAAGCTCCTTGTCACAAAACATGTCACAATATAATAAAGAGACAATGAAAAATCACTACATCTGGTGACCTCTAATACATGCCTACAGTTCACTGCTATGCTATTCATCCTAAAGCGAATGTTTCATAGACAGCTGATGGTAAAGTTGATTTAAATCTTGAGCGAGCAGGACTAACGGGGTAGCATGTTTACATATTCTCATTCTGCCTCACGTTCCTCAGGGTTTCTTTGTGGTTTCTGTCTCTCACGCAATCTGTGAATACATTACATTATATCTAGATTCTCACGTACAAATAAATCATCACTGCACAGTATTGTGACTCGCATAAGCTTTTTTTATTGGCTTATCAGATGTTTAATGAAGCTTACACAAAAGATTCATTTAAACACAGAGCTGATCTGTAACTGTACCAGACACCAGTCAGTGTCTCTCAGGCAGCTCTGAGGTTTAATAAAGTTTGAACAGATATCTGTATGAGCTGTAGCTGTACCTCAATAAAGTCTCTGTAATAAAGATTTAATTATTTTAATAATAAGTAAACATTGTGTGTTTACACCAAAACCAATTTTCATTAAATAGCTAAATTCATCAAGTCAGAAACACTAGTTCATGCATTTGTTACCTCTAGGTTGGATTATTGTAATGCTTTAATGTCTGGATGTTCCAGTAGGAGCATAAACAAGCTCCAGTTAGTCCAGAACTCAGCAGCTAGAGTCCTAACTAGAACCAGAAGATATGAACATATCACCTCTATCTTATCCTCACTGTATTGGCTTCCAGTCAAGTTACACATTGATTATAAAACACTATTAACCTATAAAGCACTTAATGGTCTCACACCACAATACCTGAGAGATCTTTAGTTTTTTTTATGATCCGTCACACCTACATTGATTAAATGCTGCAGGATATTTGTTTGTACTCAATTATATTTGCCTTTTAAAGTTGGAAATTTGAACTCACTACAGCCTTTAGTACTCTGCCTGAATGCAGTCAAACTCTGGTTATCGCACAATTTTCTTCAATTAAATGAAAAAAATCTGAGATAATTATCTTTGGTCCATCAAAACTTACGAAAGCTATGTCTAGTGCTATTGCCCCACTGGATATACCTACTGTATAAAAAAACACTGTTAGGAATCTTGGTGTTATTATTGACTCTTCCCTCAGCTTTGACAACCAGATTAAGTCAGTAGTAAAGAGTAGTTTTTATCAACTTAGACTGATCTCCAGGCTGAAACCCATCCATAATACTAAAGACCTACAGGTCATAGTGCATGCTTTTATCACCTCAAGACTGGACTAATACAACTCTCTGTATGTTGGGATAAGCAAACACAATCTATCTCGTCTACAATTAGTGCAGAATACGGCAGCTAGGTTTCTAACTGGCACAAAAATTAGAGAACACATAACTCCAGTATTATCTACTCTTCACTGGCTTCCAGTCCAGTATAGAATTGATTTCAAAATTCTATTGATGGTTTTTAAAGCATTTCACAACATCGCTCCAAACTATATCACCAACCTCTTAAAGGACCACACTCCAGTCAGGTCACTGAGATCAGGAGATAAACTTCTACTGGCAGTTCCCCGTTCCTCAAAAAAATCTAGGGGCGATAGAGCTTTCATGGTCATCGCCCCAAAACTGTGGAACAGCCTCCCTTTGCACATTCGGCAGGCCTCAACTTTAGAAGGTTTTAAGTCTCAGTTAAAAACTTATCTTTTTAATTTAGCGTTCGTTGATAGTTTCTTGATGCTTTTATACTGTATATTTTATTTCATTTTATCTTTTTCCCTTTTATGTATATTATTTTTCATCTGTCTTTCATATTTGTTATAATCGGTTTGATATATATTGCTTTATGCTTTTTATAATATTGTGCAGCACTTTGGGCAATTGAAATTGCAGTAAAATATGCTATATAAATGAATAAAGTTGAAGTTGAAGTTGAACCATTAAGTACTACAGTCTCTAGCAGGGGGCAGAGATTTTTCTTACAGAGCCCTACAATTATGGAACAGACTTCCAATTGGTGTTCGGGACTCAAACAGAGTCTCAGTGTTCAAATCCAGGCTAAAAACACATTTTTTTAATTTAGCTTTTTATGAATAGCTTTTCTCAGATCTGGAGGGTTCCTGGTCATAGAGTGTTTGGTGAACTGGGATGATTGGATGCTGTCTCTTGACCACTCTCACAAGTCACTCAGACTTGCTCTTTCATTGGATGCTTTATATCCCAGGAACCTCTCAGGCTCTCTCTCACCTTTTGGTTTTCCTTTTTAGTTATGATATAGGTTGTGAGTTCAAATCCCAGGACCACCAAGCCACCACTGCTGGGTCCCTGAGCAAGGCCCTTAACCCTCAATTGATCAGTTGCATAAAATTAAATAAAATGTAAGTCACTCAGGATAAGGGAGTCTGCCAAATGCCATAAATGTTAAATTGATTTGCATTAAATACTTGACATTCAATTACAAATTTTTTTTAAGAAGAATCATTAGTTGCATAGATAAATATGAACAAGGACAACAGTCTAGTCTAGTGTAAGGTCAAAGCAGATGCATGTACATTACAGAATTTCCCTGGAGTAGCTCACGGCTTGCTACACTAGCTAGACCCGACTGCTAAGAATTCTGAAAAAATATAGCTATGAATATTTTATTATTGTAACAAAAGCCATTTCAATATGTTATCAGCTCACATGGCTCTTGGATGAAGACTCACTCACTCTAACATCACGCTACACATCAGCAATGAAAAAACTGCATTTTCATAGGAAGCTATTGAGGAACTTCAACCTATAATGACTGATTTCAAGCAAGACGTTGTAGTTAAAACCTGCAGCTCCTCATCTCCTGTAGCAGGAAGTGCACAAAAATCTCTCTGGAGTTACAGTTTATTATCATGTAACTAATACATATATTGATTGCATTCCACTACGTCTAGCTGACCTGAGCAGTGTTTTGACAGCGTTCCAAACTCACACTGCTGTTTTCAGCTATTGATGTGGATAATGAGTTCTGGTTTGTTCCCTTTCAGAGACAGCCGTGGTTAGTGTTTCTACATTAACAGCACAGAAGACGTCCTTATCCAGAGCGACTGAAAAAAGTGCTTTGAAATCTCCATCAATGAAACAAAAAACACTGGTTCACTAGGACACAGACTTAGGAAACCGTCAGCCTAAATCTTTTTACGGAGCTTTTTATTTTAATTACATAAGATGTAGGATTTCACCTATAATTTGGCAACGGCCAGTAACTCAGCTGTTCAGACATCTAGGGGAAGTTAATTCCACCACCTTGATGCCAGAACAGAGAAGAATACCTACCTCCACCTACTAAGTGTGTACCTACCTCTTACACAGAGATGGTGGGACCAGTGGAGAAGTCCTGGTAGATTTGAGGGAGTGAGGTGAAGTGTGAGGAGTGATAAGAGCTTTAGAGGTAAGAGGGAGCTGATGTGTTTTTGCCTTTTTACTCTAATGTATTGAGCTAACTGAAGCCAGTGCAGAATGCATGATGATAAATTAATAATCTTAACTCTAATAATCCGGGGGCACGGTGTCTTAGTGGTTAGCACGTTCGCCTCACACCTCCAGGGTTGGGGGTTCGATTCCTGCCTCCGCCTTGTGTGTGTGGAGTTTGCATGTTCTCTCTGTGCCTCGGGGGTTTCCTCCGGGTACTCCGGTTTCCTCCCCCGGTCCAAAGACATGCATGGTAGGTTGATTGGCATCTCTGGAAAATTGTCCATAGTGTGTGATTGCTATATTACTATATTACTATAACAGTGGATAGCGAGCACAACATGGAAATCAATACGCTGCACAGGGCAGGACACAGATCATGCTCTTGGAGAAAAGGTCTCTCTGACTGAGCCTTCTGCTCTGCTTTTAAACTCCTTTCCCTCCGATTGGTAAAAAGGTGCAGCTGGGAGGAAGCAATTAGGTGACCTGAGAGCAGACAGTGGGTGGAGCCACAGGAGAGCAGGAGACAACACAACTACAGGACAAGACAAAATGTACGTCTTTGGACGCAACACCCCCACTCATAATTTACAAACAATACTTCTACTAGGGTGTTTGCAAAATCAAGAAAGGTATTCACAACAGTTAATGGTAACTATTCCACATTTTGTTTGTCCACATTATATACTCTAGAAAGAGCATCAGCTACAACATTTTCTGTACCTTTCTGATGTTGGGTATTGAGATTGTACTCTTGCATTATCAAAGACCAGCGCATCAGTCATTGGTTCGAGTTACACATTCTTCCCAAAAATACCAAGGGGTTGTGATCAGTGTAAACCATTTCTGGAGTACAACTACCTCCCAAGTATACCTCAAAGTGTTGCAGTGCCAATATTAAGGCTAGAGCCTCCTTTTCAATAGTACTGTAACCCTGTTGGCATTTGGTAAACATTCTGGAGAAGTAACTCACAAGATGTTCTATGCCCGTGGAGTCTTCTTGCAGCAGGACAGCACCCGCACCTGAGGAACTCGCATCCACCTGCAGCTTGAAGGGCATAGCAAAGTCAGGAGCAGCAAGGATTGGAGCATGGCACAACAGGTCTTTGGCAGCATTAAATGCACAATTACAACCCTCATCCCATACAAATTTCGTAGAGGTGCTAAGGAGGTTTGTCAATGGGGCAACCACAGAAGCAAAGTTTTTACAGAAACTTCTGTAGTAACCGGCCATACCAAGAAACCTTCTTAACTCCCTTTTATTAGTACGAAGAGGAAAATCTAGTATCGCAGCAACTTTTTCTTCAACCGGCCTTACTTGCCCTTGGCCTACTTTCTTGCCAAGGTAGGTAACAACAGCCTTCGCAAATTCACACTTCACCAAGTTTAAAGTCAATTATGCCACAGATAACCTACTAAAAACCTGGTTAAGACTATTCAGATGGTCTTCCCAACTAGCTGAATAGATGACCACATCATCCAGGTAAGCCTCACAGTTCTTCACCCCTGACAGTAACTGATGCTTTAGGCGTTGGAAAGTCGCAGGTGCATTCCGCATCCCAAAAGCCATTACGGAATACTGCAGAAAGTTGTCAGGGGTAACAAAAGCAGAGATTTCTGAGGCTCGAGGCGTGAGGGGCACCTGCCAGTACCCTTTCAGCAGATCCAGTTTGGTGACATATCGAGCAGAACCAACTTTGTCAACAGTCCTCTATTCGGGGAAGAGGAAAAGAGTCAGGCTTGGTGATGTTATTAACCTTTCGGTAGTCAGTGCAAAAACGACAGGACGAGTCGGATTTAGGAACAAGCAAGCATGGTGAGCTCCAGGGGCTCTGGCTGGGTATAGCAAACCCATGTTGCAACAAATATTCAACCTCTGATTTCATTACTTCTCGTTTATGTGGATTGACATGGTACGGATGCTGGTTAATAGGTACAGAGTCCAAGAGAGAAAACAAGGTGGGGTACTTGCCTATTAATTCAAATACATCTGTACGTTGTTTCTGGGGCAAGTGAGCAAGATATGAGTCCAAGTCATTCAGCACTGCAGAATTGTTTAGACACATACAGGATATTCGGTCCTCATGCACCTCTAGATTATCCTGCAGAGGACAATATGTAGTAGGGAGTGCGGCAGCAGTAACTGCAGATAAATCAGACATGGGATTTTTTTTTGCGGCTTCGTTTGTGACATAAGCCTTCAGCATATTCACGACACACTCGACTTTTCCTCCTCCGATCTGGAGTAGAGATTACATAATCAGTTTCAGTAAGTCTTTTCTCAACTGCATAAGGGCCAGGGAATTTAGCCTGCAATGCTGACCCTGAAACAGGAAGCAAGACTAAAAAACCAAATCGCCAGGTTGGAAGATGCACTTTACACGTCTTGTCATACTGTAACTTCATCTTGGACTGTGCAGTTAACATATGAGCTTTTGCTACATCACAAGCTTTATGGAGACGCTTACGGAAAGCACTTACATAGTCCAAGACATTACTAGACACTGGATTTTACCAAAAACTGCTCACTTAGCAGTTTCAACGGCCCAAACCCAATGCCTCCTGCACAGTCTCTCTAACTGCCAACATTAATAATGGCAAATCCTCAACCCAGTCTCTACCAGTGCTTAGACAATATGCATGTAGCATGGACTTCAGGGTTTGGTGAAAACGCTCCAGCGCACCCTGGGACTCTGGATGGTATGTGCTGGATAATCTATGGTCAACTCCCAACTCTTTCAACACTTGAGCAAACACTTTTGAAGTGAAGTTAGTACCTCTGTCCGTTTGGATAACCTTAGGTAACCCAAACGTTGAGCAGAACTATCTCCTTCACTATCGCCTGGGCTCTAAGAGTAAGGAGCGGAACAGCTTCTGGAAACCTGGTGGCACCACACATCAAAGTCAAAACATATTGTTGTCCTGATTTAGATTTCGGTAGTGGCCCAATACAATCCAAAATTAAACGTTCAAACGGCTCTCCCACCGCTGGAATTGGATGGAGGGGAGCAGAAGGAATGATTTGATTAGGCTTACCCGCTAGTTGGCAAACATGACAACACTTGCAGAATTTGGAAACGCTAGACTTCAATCGAGGCCAAAAGTAGTATCTGGAAATTCGCTTGTAAGTTTTATTAACCCCAAGATGGCCAGAGAGAGGATGTTCATGAGCAAGCTGCAATACCTGAGAACGATAATCAGAGGGCAAAACAATTTGGTAGACCGTTAAAGCCTCATCAACATTACATGGCTTCCAACAACGCATCAGAACATTATCTTCCCAAGTAAAGGCTATTCTACTATTTCTAGAGTCCTCTAGCTGAACAGCAGGTTCAACACAGGGCGCTAAAGATTGGTCAGATATTTGAGCAGCAATTAAGTTCTCTCTATCAAATTTCAAAGCTTTTGCACCCAAATCTGAGTTCACAGAATCACTAGGAGCAAACTGCGGTGTGATAAAGTACATTCCAGTGAGACTCACAGTGTCCTTCCATTTCTGTGACTGAGCACGCGTAACTGCACAAGCAGGAAATACATGTGGCCGGGTGTAATAAAGAACACAACACACCGGAAGCAACAATGCTTTTCTCAAACTGGGGTTTAATCTGACTGCTGTTTGTAAGAAGACAATGAAAAAAAATACAGCGGTCGATGGGAGCAAATTTGAACAAAACCAAAAGTCTGATTTAAACAATTACAAAAAAAGATGAATCTTGTATGAATTTGGAGATGATGAGGTTAAATCTCACTTAAATCAAATCAGAACACACTCCAGAAGGCCATATTCTAACAAAAAAACAAGATTCCACTATTAATTGAGATACTTAAGTCAGGTTAAACAAAAAAAATATATATATACACTTAAACATTCTAGCAAATTCTACTAGCTAATACGAGCTAATACTAGCTACTAATACTGTTAAATACAGTCAATTACAAACAAATACTAAGAAAATATGGTAGTGGCTAATGTACAAAAGAAATAAAAGCACATTAGTTCAGCCGTTTTACTTGTTTCTTTCCTTAAACAATCATCATGCAAAACAGGGCCGGCCCTGTGCATAGGCAGAATAGGCAAATGCTAAGGGCGCCGCCCACCACTAGGGGCGCCTGTGCGCCCAACTGAGAATGAATGAATATATATATATATATATTTTATTACCTGAGAAGTATTTTATTTATATATTTATTATATATATATTTTATTGCTGTAAGAAAGGCAAGGAAAGCAAGGTCTCCGTAATATAGTTTTTTTTATATAGTTTGTGTTTGTTTCCAAAATATTTTCAAAATAAAGAAAAACAGGACAAAGCTGTGCAGTTTGTTTCTGTGTAAGTTTATGAACAAAATGATCGGAACACAATTGTCTGTGATTCCAGGGGCACCAGGTGAAATCCTGCCCAGGGCAGCAAATTGGCCAGGGCCGGTCCTGATGCAAAACATACATTAAACCAAGCATATGTACATTTGGCAAAATTATTACGTAAACATTCATACATAAAGGATAAACCTGGTAATTAAACCTTTTACATATGAAAATAATGAAGTTTACATACCTAATCTGTTAAATTACCACAAGATTCACTCATCACAGGCACATTAAATCCAAATGTGTCCCAAACAATCACCAACTCGCGGCAAGCACAATAAACTAAGTTCTCTCACCACGTGAAAAAGATGGCTTCTCCGACTTAGCCCACAGCTTCAAAACTCGCAAACTTTATTGAAAAAAAAGGAGAACGTGCGTCTCTTAAAGGAGCCATGACCATTTTTAAAACACCACGATAATGTACATTTTAGCACCTGGCTACATACAGAAGGGAAACAAGTAGCAACATCAGAATCAGGAGAAATATCTTGCGCATCTACAACAACTGGGGAGGGGAAAACCATACCACCTGTCAAATCATTCCCCAAAATAAAGCTTACACCATCCACAGGCAGCTCAGTTCGCAGCCCAAGAGGAACCAAACCTGTAACCAAATCAGATTGGAGATGAACCACATGAACCGGCACCCTCACACATCCTAACTCAATTCCACAGACAAACACATCAGTTCCAGAGTATGTTTCAGCAGAGAATGGTAAAGCATCTGCTAAAATAAATGACTGCATTGCACCCGTGTCCCTTAGAATGGAGATAGATTTACCCAGAGAGTCAGCACAAAGAGAAACAGAACCAGTAAAGATAAAGGGGGCATACCCTGTACTCTCTGCCGTCACTGAACAGTTTTTAGAGACTGAGACAGCCTGAGCAAAAGCCACACTCTTAGTTTTTCCAACAGCATTTTTCTGTTTCCATGTTTTACAATCAGTAATAAAATGGCCTGGATCCAAACAGAAGAACGTTTGTTAGTAGAGCACTTTGTATCAACTTTACAACCCTTATCTGCCCTTTTCCTTAAAACGCGTCTTTCTCCGTCGGCTCAGTATTAAAAAACATGTTTGGACTGGCGTAAAGACGGGAAAACTGTCCTATGGGTAAGCACAAACTCGTCTGCTATCACAGCAGCTTCAGAGAGCGTGTTTACTCTTTGTTCATTCAAATGAACAACAGGTTCGGGAGTGCAATTCTTAAAAGTCTTCCAATAAAATAAGCTCCTGCAACTGCTCAAAACTAGTGGCCTTTTTAGAGAGGCACCACTTCTCAAAGAGAGTTTTTTCTCCAGAGCAAACTCTACATACGTTTGTTTGGCTGTTTTCATTAAGTTTCAGAAGCGCTGACGGTAGGCTTCAGGAACCAATTCATATGCTCTCAATACGGCTGCTTTGACAATCTCATAGTCGAGAGATTGCTCAATGGGAAGTGAAGAACAATTCTCCTGTGTCTTACCTACAATATTGCACTGTAAGTGAAGCCCCCACATATCTTTCAGCCACCCCAGTTTAGCAGCGATGCGTTCAAAAGCAGTGAAATAGGAATCTACCTCAGCTTCTCTAAAAGGGGGTACCAGTTTTACATACTTCGCCACATCAAAGTTCGGCTGGATATGGCTCACCGGGTCATAGTTAACCGTGCTGGAGTGTGACTGTGCACTCCCAAATGCTGGGGAGGATGGAGCTCTTAAATGTGGGAGGGGAACAGGCTTTCTGCGTAAAGCTTCAGCTTCTAATTCAAGTGATTTCAATTTAATATCACGCTGCGCCTCAACCTCAATAGTATGGAGTTGTAGAGCTTTAATGCCATGTTCTTGTTTTTTTAGCTCCAAGTCAAGCTCTTTTAACTTGATTGCAGTCAACGGATCAAGAAAAGATTCAGTGGAAAAAGGTAAACCCGAAGCAGAAGTAGTTTCTCCTACCGTTACATTCTGCTCTGCCACCTCCAGTGGTGACTCAGCAGGTAGAATACCTGTATTCATCAACTCGAAATACAGCTCCTCCTTAATCACGTGCTTGGCAGCCTCCCAGGACACATTGACATTAAAGAAATCAGCAATTAACAAATCTTTTTTTCTGCATTGATTAAAAACTTCCGTTGTTGGTGAAAACGTAAACAGATCAAATTTCATTTTCCCTCATACACACTGCACTTCAACCAAACAAAAAATGAAAACAGCCAAACTCCTATGTCCACACAAAGAATCCATGTTATCAATATTACACAAAGGGAATCAGACCAAAACTCAGCCTAAAATTAAATCAACACCACGGGCAGACCAAACGTTTCTCAGAGAGAGAAAAAAATCCAGGACAAGCCCCCACTAATATGTTACGTAACATTAGTGGGGGCTTGTCCTGGATTTCTTTAGCTCACGTATCTAGGGGTTTTAGGACCTAACACATTAAAAAGAGGAAAGAGCATAACCCAGACCCTGCCACAGCACCACACCAACAACATTCTGTATCAAATTTAAAAGGTTTATTTAAGCATCTGGATATAACAGGAAGTAAATCAGGAAAGTTCAACTGAGGAAGGGAACAAAATCTCAGGAGGGGGCAACGCCAAAATAACAAAAAAGTTCACTGCCTGGGGAGTGGAAATCTTCATAACCTAGAACACAAAAGTAAAATAAATAACAGATACCTGAACTCACTCCCTAGCTAACACAAAAACAGGAGAAAACAAGGATCCACAAAATAAAATGGCACCCACCTCCCTACCGTTCCCAAAATTACACGAGATAACAAAAAGAACAATCAGCACCAAAGTCACTGATTACTATAACAGTGGATAGCAAGCCAACATGGAATTCAATACGCTGCACAGGGCAGGACACAGATCATGCTCTCGGAGAAAAAAGGTCTCTCTGACTGAGCCTTCTGCTCTGCTTTTAAACTCCTTTCCCTCCGATTGGTAAAAAGGTGCAGCTGGGAGGAAGCAATTAGGTGACCTGAGAGCAGACAGTGGGAGGAGCCACAGGAGAGCAGGAGACAACACAACAACTACAGGACAAGACAAAATGTATGTCTTTGGATGTAACAACCTGCTCCTGTAAAACACCCCAAAGTGGTAATTTAATAATAATAATAAAGTGCCAGAATGATTCAGTAGTCTGTGGCAGTGAGGCATCCCTCTATTAGTAGTTTGTTTAGGAAATGCCATGATATTGGCTGACCTCAAACAAAGTTATGGGACAAAATAAAATATATAAAGAAATAATTTCACTGTGCTGTAATGTAGATGTGACAAAAATAAAGGCTTAATCTTATACATCTGCTAGCTATTAGCACAAACAGTATCTCCTATGCAGCGCACACACACACACACACACAGTCACACATAGAGTACCCACATGCTTGCACACACTCATGCATGCATACTAATATTTCTCATTAGATTTTAAAAAAGTAAAGATTTAGTAAAAAGAAACTCCCCTGTAATAAAACTTCAGTAGCAGTACATTATATTAATTTATATTACTGAACCCAGATTCCTCCTCAGCTATAAAGTTCCTACACATGACTTCAGCCATTGTACATACTGTGTTTACTGCTGCAATGTAAACACAACAAACTACATCAAAATAAAACAACAAATAAAAATATAAGTGTAAAAATTACTGCTGTTCACAGTTCATTATTTAGTGTAACATCACATGACCAAGACCAAGTCAGGTTAGATAGAAGAGTAACTGATGGTCCATGATGTGTGATCTGAGAGTTCTGCAGTAAATCAGAAGATCCTGACATGGTGATGAAGCTCCAGAGATGAACATCAGCTCAGTGGTGCAGGGATGAAGTTTAAGATGATCTGAAATCCATGATGAGATCAGAGCAGACCATCTGAGAGAGGAAAGGAGAGGAGAAGGTGGTGAAAATAACAACTTTATACCATGTAAAAAATGCCAAAGTTCATCTCTAAAGAAAATAAATAAATAATTGGTGCCACCTTGTGTTGGTCATTAACTCTATGGTTGTGTGGCGACTGTTGTGTACGTCACACTGTCGGACGTTGTGTTGTTCTGAACACTGTGATGATGTCTGTTTCCATCCTGTAGAGAGATTCAGATTCAGATGATGAAGAAACACTGAAGAGTTTTTTTCTGTTTATTGTCTAAACTTTGACATTAACTGCACTGTTCTGTTTACTGAATTCTGTTCACTTACATTTATTAGAATATTTCACACTTTTCTTG
The DNA here is from genome assembly GCF_030014155.1 of Tachysurus vachellii. NCBI lineage: Eukaryota > Metazoa > Chordata > Actinopteri > Siluriformes > Bagridae > Tachysurus > Tachysurus vachellii. The sequence goes on along the minus strand of NC_083473.1, from coordinate 1,586,425 downwards.
TCACATTTCTAATTTAATCCCCTTAATCACTTGGCTTATTATTGTGGCTTCATATTAGATTAATAACTGATAATAAATCCTATAAATAAATAATATTAGTGTAAGAGTCAGAACACTTCAGACTGAGTGTGTGATGGTGACTGAAAAAAACAGGACAATGTTTTTACTTTAATGTAAAAGTCCAGTTTTTTCTCTTTGTTCCTAACACATAGAACCTGGAACATAGTGAATAAATAATACTGATGTAAGTCATGACCTCAACACGAGTGTATTATGTGACTGAAACAGGTTTGTTTGTGTTTGAATCTCGTCTCAGTCATTTATAGAAATCCCACGGAGCCCCTTCCCTCCATCTCAGTCTGAACTTTCACCTGCACATCAAGATCATTCTCTGTGCTCAAAAAAACTGCTCCATGAAAAGGAAATAAAAATAACACAGAAAATAAAGTACCACAGAATGACCAGAAGTATAAAGTTTAAATAAAACTTTGAGCAAATGTTTCTGACCAAAGTTTCTGATCTTGTCTAATGTACCTTTAAAATGACAATGACCCAAAGTAGGGCAGGTTGCCATGTTTCTGTAAACTCCCCACCTGAACTAAAACCAGAATTCAATGATGTCTTTTGTTTAACAAAAAAAGTGGTTAAAATTTAATTACATTTTTTTTGTTTTTGTACCTGTTCAGTGGAGTTGGCGGCACGTCTGCGAGCTGATAGGTGATGATTTTCCGTTTTCATAAACATAAGATAAATATTTCAAAATTATAATATTAGACAATAAATTTAGACACATGTTAAACACAATTACCACAAAAATTCTCTCTGATTCTTTCAGACATTAAACCTACAATTTTAACCAGTTTTACCTTTCACACTTCTGTAGTACACAGACACACAGATGATGACAAAGATGATGAAGATTACGATCCCAACATATAAAATAATCCAAATGATCCCTCCAGTCTGGTGTAAGTCTGAATCCTCATATAAAGATCCTCCCTCATTAACACTGTCCTCTAAAACACACATTAAACCACACAGAGATATCAGTACAGCGCTGAGGAAAACGTGTCCTCAAAGAAAATCTATCAAACATCAGACTACATTTACTGATATTGTTCAGTGTTTTTCAGCCATACATGCAGATGATGTCATCACTGATCCTTAAATAATAATCAGTGTTGTGCTGCTATAATAATATGAAGTGTTTTATTAAAGTTTATCCAGGAACAATAAGAGATGTTTAGAACTGGAGCTCACACCAGATTAAGAAAAGCCCTGTACTTTAGACACACACCCTTGTCATGTCATTAAAATCTAACCAGGTTCCTTTTTCCATCCTAATGTACTGCTTTTTCCATGAAACCCTGTTCAGAGTGAAAGGATCACAAACACTGGATCACTTTCATTTATTCTACATTTATAATGTTTTAATCAACTGGAAATGGAAAGTGAAGATATTTTATCAATGTCAGATCAGAGTTATTGGTTAAGAACCATTTCAGTACTTTATCAGATCACAAGGCTCTTAGATGAGGATTGAGTGTTGATTATTGAGAGGAAGTGACTGAGTGTGTGCTGAAACAGTAGTGAAATACAGGACAGGAGGTGTGTGTTCTCCTCACTCAGTCTAACACAGCCATGAAAAGCTTTAGAATGATCTGTGGGAACATTAAACTGTGTAGTTCTCTCTCAACCAGGACTGAAAAACACTGACATCTACAGGAAACATGCTGCTCAAGTCACTCAGTAACTTTCCAGACATTTTAAACTTTGTGTACTGATATGTGTCGTACTCAGTATCGTCTGAGATTAATCCACTTACCAACAACTGACAGTTTAACCTTCTGGACCAAGACAGATTCCTGTGTGTCTGTAATTAACATGGAGCTGCTGTAGATCCCTGTATCATTAACACTGATGTTCATCACCAGGGAACAGTTTCCTTTAAGCAGCTCATCCTCAGGAACGTCCACACGACCCTCATATCTTTCACTCTGATTTATCTCTTTACCCTTTCGATCAAACACAGTCTCAGAACCGATAAACCACTGAACGTGAGGAGTTTTGATGGACAGATGACTCCAATCACACGGCAGGACAACTGTGGAACCCACTGGAGCTGATATCTGAAGACCTTCAGAGACACAGAAAAACCTTTTAGGAAATGATCTGATGTTAGGAACTTTATATTTTTATTTCTTTTATAGAAACTGATTGTTTTTGTTGTCCTGTGAGCTTCATATCTGATCACTTGTTCTTGTCCACATGAAAGTAAAAGTGTTTTAATTGTTGCTGCAGGATCTCAGTCCTGATGAACATCTCTAATCTCACCCAGATGACCTCTGAACCTTTCTGACAAACTTTCTACAAATAAAATATTGTCTGTGTCTTATTTATGTCTGTATTTGTGTATTTTTCTAACACATCATCTGTTAACTCTAAATAAAGTATTGATTCCTCTCTATAATAGATGTTGTTATTGTTCCTTATTTCCAGCTCTGTTATCTGAGACACTGTGACTTCTATAATTAGTCAATATTTTACACTGAACACTTTACTCACCATAGACTGAGAGATTAACACTGTTAATTTCTTTCATTTCCACAGGGTTATTAATGTTCATTGTAAAGGATTTGTAGATTTGGTCATCAGTAAAACTGACGTTCTTCATCACCAGGGAACAGTTTCCTTTACGCAGCTCGTCCACAGGAACATCCACACGTCCTTCATATCCTAACCCTGAATGTGTACCATTACTGCTTCTCTCAAACACAATGAAATGATTTATCTTCCACTTAATAAGTGATGTTGGTTTGAACTCTTCAGTCAGTTTACAGGGCAGGATGACTGTGGAACCCACTGGAGCTGATACAGTAACCAGAGATTCTGCACTGTCTGTGGGAGAAACATTACAATCTACAGGATTTGTAACATTTGACAAAACATTGTTGTGATATTTGATTCAATAGAAGGACACTTCTGTCTTGTTGGTGTTGTAGAACCTGGTCACTCACCCACACAGGCACAGACCCATAAGATGGAAATATAAAGGAGGGACATGATGTCTGGAAGACTCTTGTGGAGTGTTGGCAGATTTTCTGAAACAAACAAACAGAGACACGTTATAAATAAAAGTGACAGAACAGCTGACTGATGTCACACACAGATCTTAATAAAACTGCTGAGAGAGAGAGTTTGTGTAACTTCTTTAATAACTGCTTTATTTTGCCTGAAAACTTACTTTCAAATTGTCATTTTTTTGTAATCTGTCCATTCAGATGGTTTGGATGTACATTAATAATTGTACATCAGTGTTATAATGATGACCGTGTTTGTAGTAGTGTGACATCAGTCATGGCTCACTCTGCCCCCTGCTGGTGGAAGTGGTGTGTGTACATTCATTCATTCATTCATCTTCTACTGCTTATCCGAACTACCTCGGGTCACGGGGAGCCTGTGCCTCAGGGTCATTGGGCATCAAGGCAGGATACACCCTGGATGGAGTGCCAACCCATCGTAGGGCACACACACACACACACTCTCATTCACTCACACAATCACACACTACGGACAATTCTCCAGAGATGCCAATCAACCTACCATGCATGTCTTTGGACTGGGGGAGGAAACCGGAGTACCCGGAGGAAACCCCCAAGGCACAGGGAGAACATGCAAACTCCACACACACAAGGCGGAGGCGGGAATCGAACCCCGACCCTGGAGGTGTGAGGCGAACGTGCTAAACACTAAGCCATCGTGCCACCCCGTGTGTACATGACTTCTAAAAATCTTTACACTAAGTAATATGTAATAATGTCTTACTTTGTTACTGATAAATGTTTTTTTTTATTTAGCATTAAGCCTATTACTGATCACATATTTATTGACAGCTATTGATATGGAGTTAATAACTTTTTATTCATTCATTCCTGGTGCTGGTGGAACCAGTGGAGCAGTGCTGTAGCTCTGAGGGTGTGAGGTGCAGTGTGAGGAGTGATGAGGGCTTTGAGCTAAGAGGGAGCTGGTCCATTTTTGGCTTTGTAGGCGAGCATCATTGTTTTAAATCTGATGCCTGCAGCTATTGGAAGCCAGTGGAGAGATCGCAGCAGTGAGGTAATATGTGAGAATTTAGACTGAATGAAAACAAGTTATGCAGCTGCATTTTGGATCATTTGTAGAGGACAAATTGCGTTCATAGATAAACCTGACAGAGAGAGCTACAGAAGTCCAGTCTTGAAATGACAAGTGACTGAACAAGGTCTGGGTCTCATCAGCAAGAATGAACAAGTCAGCATACAGAGAGGAGGTTGACCTACACCATGAACATTTACACCACACACTGCATCCGCAAAGCCAACAGCATAGTGGATGAAACTACACACCTTTCTCACACACACACTTTTCACCACATACACATTAATGCACATGAAGCGAGACAACAACAAACAGATAGTATCCATGGTAATGATATCCAATGTCTTTCCATAAAAGGAACACAAACTCACTGTCTGTCCTGTTGTGGTGACTTTAGGTGGAAACAAAGACAACTTAGCTACACAGCAGAGACTGTAGGCTACTCACAAGGCAGATGTTAATGGAGGCTAATGTCATGTAGCAGGAAGTCCAGGTGATGATGACATTTTGGTTGAGCGAGCTGCTCAGTTCAAAAAAGCCGTTGATTGTTGAACTACACAAAGTCTCCAAATTAATAAATTTAAAGCTTCTAGGTAAAATTTTATGCACTTAGCTGCCATCTGTGAACTAGTCTAATGCACCCTTTGAGGTTTATAAACCAAACCAGGATCAACATCGCAAAATGTTGGTACACAGTTTTATAGCAGGAAACATGATGTTTATCAGACAATGAAAGAAATGCATGAGGGTAAAGTGGGTCATGCCCCGTATTTTATAGGAACTGAAATCAAGATGATACTATTTGTAATTTATGGTAATATTTGTGAGGAATGAATAAAACAAATAGATCCTTTTTCTAAGAACCTTTTATGAACGCTAACCCATTGTTGTGTTGTCTTTGTAAAGTAAAGCATATAATAATTGTTATACTAGTATCCTGATGCAAACTATTAGGTGGATGTTTATCACCTTAACATTAATCCTCCCTCTGAATAAGTAATCGTGTCTCTGAAATAAAGGATCTGCTCTTAGAGAAAAGGTCCATCAGTGTGAATAAAGGATCAGTGATTGTGTTTATCACACAGAGCAGAGTCTAGAACATTAAACTACTGACAGAACAGACCACAGATTTAGATAAACAAAGAGAAGAATTTAAAACTCAGCTTTACCTTACAGATAGAAGATCATTATTTCCTTGAATATTAAGATTTAAATCACAGTTGATGAGGTTCTTTTGTCCAGCGACGTTAACAGTGTCGTGTTACAAACACTGACTGCAGCTAGCTTTTACTTTCTCTTTTCATGGGGTAATAGAAAGAAGGATGGATTGTTCTTTACCAGAAATAGGAGTAAATTTCCACTGCAGATCTGGAATAACACGTATCTCACTCCACCAGTAAAACCTGCCTAGAGTTTATGTTTAAACTATTCATACTCACACGAACAGATTTACTCAATGAGAGGAAGTATTTACTCAATGATTTGAAGATGCTGGATGAACAGTGCAATATATTTACATTTCAGATTCTCTTTGTCTTTTCTCAGGTTCTACAGGGTTTTTGTGTTTTCACTCTAACACACTAAATGTCTATAATTACACAATGTCCAGAAATTATGTACAATAAATCATTCACTGCCTTGTTAAGGAGTCTACAGATATCTGACCGAGCTGAAGCACCTCATAAATAATATAAAGTTTCTGTAAGAATAATAATAATAATAATAATAATAATAATAATAATAATAATAATAATAACCTACTAATCTTAGATGTGTAGAAAATTACGAACAGTAGACAAGTCTTTACGTGATAAATGAGGGAAACTTCACCAATGTAAAGTCAGCCACTCGTTTATCCTCAGCTTCTATCCAACAAAGGAGAGGAAATAAGTCTAAATCACATACACAAGTTACACTAGTTAAAATACAGATTAGCATGTATACTTACACACCCAGGTGCAGCTTCTGAGAGCGAGGAGGGAAAATTGTAAAGACAGCCACTCAGTCTGGCTTAACAAATAACTGAAGATAGAACAATTACATTTATCAACTACAAAACTAAATACAAAAGGAGAAGACAAAGATATTCATAACAAATATTTAGAAGGCTTACTTTCTAACCAGGAAGATACTTTGAATGTTGATTCGGAGCTATTAAGCTCACGTGTTCACAGCCACACGAGGAAAGACCGCTAAGAAAACAAAGTACAAATAAGCAGACCAACGGTGTTCTACAGAGGGAAACGTACAATTGTCTGTCTCTTTAGCCAAAAGTTTCACTGTTTATCTTCCACACCTGGGCCAACTCCACCATCCATGTGATGTCCACGCCACAAGCATAAGTGGCAATTAACCTGAAAGGGATATAATACGGTAGGAATTTGTTCCTTCTGGCTAACCATTCCTACTGTAATATACTATAAGCACCACACATGTACTTGGCCACTGCCAATCAACCTTAGTAAAAAATGAGATGGAGAAATAGAGCAGTAATCTGCTACATTTTCAGGGTAAAGTTTTAACTTGTTTTAACTTGTGGATGCAGCATCAGATTGGGTTTACTGGTTTTGTGTTCCTGAGCCCATGCAGTGATTTTCACTACAGAATATATCTGAGTTTAACACAGTGCCACCTGAGGGACCACAGATCACCACCATGTGGTCTCATACTCGGCCTTGTGCTTTGTGGATTTTCTGAATGATATTGTGTTCATTAGATGCTGAAATCTCCAGAGTGGGAATGAACTATTTGCCCATCAAACATAACATTTAAATGATTTGCGAGTGTGATTGTCTTTATTTACATTTTACACAAACTTTTATTGTCATTTGATCCATACTGTATATATCTGACACAGTACACAGTGAAATAGGACAACGATCTACAGGACCATGGAGCTACATACAGTAGAACAACACAGAGCTAAGGACTGAGAATAAGTTAGTCCTAGACACATGAAGTGTATCTGTGTAACCTGGTGTAAACAGTGTGAGACAAAAGACAGTGCAGACAAAACAAAACACTACAAGACACAACATCAGCACTGACCAGTCTGCATGGGCCATTGTGCAAAGAAAAGGATTGTACTGTGTTTGAAGGTTTTCTTTGCCGTCCTCCTGTTAACTTATGTCACGATTCACTGTTGCTGTATTTAATAATAATAATAATAATAATAATAATAATAATAATAATAATAATAATAATACATTTTATTTAAAGGCGCCTTTCTGAACACTCAAGGTCACCGTACAAAAAACAACAAAGACAATAAATCAATCAATCAGGACAAACAAAGACAATATTTGTGTTTCTGGAACAATCACAGGTAGAAGAAACTAGCATTACATTGACTCCTGTCAGGCTTAAAGCCTACATTTAATATGATATTCATATGTCCTCTCCTTAAGTATGTCCTGTCCTTATGTGTAGAGATGTAGATGCCTGAATAGCACAGAGGTTTTTCCTTAATCCTGATCATTCACTCACTCATAATGTGTCTGTTTTTTAGGTCATACTGTTTTTATCCTCATTCTTGATTTGACACTTTTCTCTTATCTTATCTGTGAGTACTTTGCACGTACACATCAGTACAAAATGGCGACTGTTTTTATTCCTACAGAACATTCCTGGTCTCCTGAATCTTCAGTGGTCACATTTGGTTTACATCTACACATAAACGTCAGGAAATAAAAGCTGAAATCTGTTTTTCTTTTGGTTTGTTTTGTTTGTGCCTTTTGCCCAAGTTAAAACACTCTGACTCATATTATCTGAGTACTTTTATCACTTATAACATCTTCCCTTACGCAACAAAAATATATTTCTCAATATATTACGTGACAATATATTTCATGCGTCTCCATATATTGTGACATTTACATATATAATATATCATAATATATTACTAATGATATATTATATATGTAAGTGATATATTGCAATATATCGGAAAATACTGCAATTATTGCCGTTTTCATATATTGAATAAATACGTAATATACTATTTAATATATTGTTATGTATATTGAAATATGTCCCAAAATATATGAAATGATATATTGAGTATGTAATTGAGTATGTAAACCTAATGTATGTAAATATATATGTAAAATTATGTGATAATATACTATAATCAGATTTATATGGGAACATATATCTTAAATATATTGATTTATATTACATAATATATTATATATAATTATCATATTACATATTGTACACATGGTAAATATGAAATAATCTAATGTACAATGTCTGTCATATATTTTAAAATATAATAGATTGAATAAGACATCAATATAGTTCACAGTAACTGAATGAGGTTTATTTCAAAAGCAGCAGCTGAAGGGACAGTGACCTGAGAGCAAACAGAATGAAAGGCATGTCACCATTGTTCCATCTAAGGCTTATGTACACGTAATGTACATAATGTGCTCTTCATAATGTAATGAAGATTAATAAACGGCTGGTTTGCTGGTAGGGATGTGCCATATATGCCAGATCATAATTAGTTCAAGGCTATAAAATCTTTTTTTTCTTCTTTTAAACGTGATATTTATGTGATCCAACAGATAATTCAGGTTCAGTTCCACAGTTACAGATGAACTTAACTGTAGTTTACAGTAAAGCAGTAAAAATAAGGAGTGTCTTTGGGTCAGTGAAGGAAGGCTGAGAGTCTCAGAGACAATCAGTGAAATCAAACAATGAATCTCATCTTCAATAAAAATTATAATGTAAAAAAAATTGGTAAATCGTGTATCACATTCTGGGGGGCACGGTGTCTTAGTGGTTAGCACGTTCGCCTCACACCTCCAGGGTCGGGGTTCGATTCCCGCCTCCACCTTGTGTGTGTGGAGTTTGCATGTTCTCCCCGTGCCTCGGGGGTTTCCTCCGGGTACTCCGGTTTCCTCCCCCGGTCCAAAGACATGCATGTTAGGTTGATTGGCATCTCTGGAAAATTGTCCCTAGTGTGTGATTGCGTGAGTGAATGAGAGTGTGTGTGTGTGTGTGTGTGTGTGTGCCCTGTGATGGGTTGGCACTCCGTCCAGGGTGTATCCTGCCTTGATGCCCGATGACTCCTGAGATAGGCACAGGCTCCCCGTGACCCGAGGTAGTTCGGATAAGCGGTAGAAGATGAGTGAATGAATGTATCACATTCTCAGTAATGCTGAATCTTTCTGGTCTGCCGATCTTGTGGTGTTTCAGTGTAACCCATATGTTGGATTCACATTAAAGAAAAGGAGGAAAATATCTACTAGGTCTGAGATCACCAAACACTTAAAATAACAATTTATAAATAATTTAATGTCTGGAGTCCCGGGTTCGGGGTCTCACACCAAAAAAAATGTTTAAGAATAGTGTGTCTGCACTTATATGGAATCTAATCTTATTTAGTATAACTGCTTGAATAAAGGCACCAACACAGAAATTAACCTGAGTGAATAATGTATTAAAACTCTTTCTTTTTACTTTTAAACTGTATTGTAAGTTTCTTTTTCTGTTCACATTTAACAAAGAGAAACATTTGAGCACAATTTACCCACTGAACAATAACAGATGCTATTCAACAAGCACAGTAACAAAAGAAAATAGATATATATTTACACATATATATCCCAAACAGTCCAAAACCAAATGTAGAAGTACCAAAGTTCCCAATTGAGGTAATCCTAACGTTGAAGAAACAAACTGTAGTTACAGTCCTGTGAGGGTGCAGTCCATCAGTATAGATTCCACAGTATCGCGTCCTTATCGACCCGAATCCATAACAATCACACTGTGATGAAACAGTCCCAGTTCATAGAACACATGCTGCAAATCTAAAGCAATGAAACAGTTCAGGCATGTATTTAGACAAAGATTCGCAAGGATGGATTAAGTTGAGCAGCTGACAAAAACATGCAGCCCGCATCTTTCACCATTGCTGGCACACAAGTGACGTCAACAACACTCAAATAAACTTCTCTAATAATCCATTTCACACCTAAAAAAAATACACACATATATATATATATACATGTATTTTACATGATTAAACATGCTATGCATTAGATAGAAAAAGAAAAACAAATATATAAAAGTGTAAATAAGAAACACTTATTCTCAAGTATGAGAGATAGTGACAGATATATTTGATCTATCAGTTCAGTTATTCGAGTGGATTACATCAGCATCACAGCTTATTCTGGGCATCAAACTGAAATGTTCTCCTCACAGTTGAAGAACATTGAAATGATCCTTGTTGCTTTTCTCTTTGTAAAATAGATTCTGTACTTTATAAGGCGAATCTCTCGGCTCACAGAAGGTTCTGTACTCGTGATCACACTGAAGTTTCCTCAACGTGCGAAAAGTAAACACATGAGGAAGGACATGATGAGGATCAGAGGATGAGGGCAATTTATTCCTGCTTCACCTGGAAACAGACAAATTATTTATTCTTAATATTATTATATAAAATCTTAATACGTCTGGGTAAAAACGTGATAAACCTTTTATCTGAAAAAAGTCAAAGATAAATGACGATCCTCAGGATTTCTAATTTATTTAAATTGGTATAGATATTAACTCACCTGAGGGAGCTGGTGTTACGTCTTCCTTTTTTTGGGGTTTTGCTTTGGAGGAAAAATTAAAAGAAGAATTTTAGACACGTTCATTTCTTCACTTCTCTACAGATATAAACATTTACTTCATGACCACAAATAATATACTGTAGTATTATGTAAAAGGTATAAATACTACATCTAGTGAAGCAACATATAATCCATATATTAACAAATCCATGACAAAGCTCCTTAAGTGGAAAATAAATACGTGTCAATCACACGCAGGTGGCTGTTTGAACTGAAGTTCTGACTGATTACTTTTAACTCGTGAAAGTTCACAACATTTAACATTTCATCACTAATCATTTATTAGATTTAAATTTACAGTAAACATTGTTTTACTCTGCAGTGTGTTGTAGTATAGAATGTCTATCTGTAATTATTTATTGAGTAAATCCTTCACTTTAACATTAAATTTGTGAAATAAGGAGGTTTGTGCTGAATCCTCTAAAGCAGTCACACATTCATCTAGTTATTTTACCAATAAATTAAATGGAGGTGATTCATTCATTCATTCATCTTCTACCGCTTATCCGAACTACCTCGGGTCACGGGGAGCCTGTGCCTATCTCAGGCGTCATCAGGCATCAAGGCAGGATACACCCTGGACGGAGTGCCAACCCATCACAGGGCGCACACACACACACACACTCTCATTCACTCACGCAATCACACACTACAGACAATTTTCCAGAGATGTCAATCAACCTACCATGCATGTCTTTTGGCCGGGGGAGGAAACCAGAGTACCCGGAGGAAACCCCCGAAGCACGGGAAGAACATGCAAACTCCACACACAATCGAACCCCCAGCCCTGGAGGTGTGAGGCGAACGTGCTAACCACTAAGCCACCGTGCCCCAGGAGGTGATTCAGAAACTAATAAATACAGAGAATACAACCATGTTTTATGTAACATTTAATATTAAGATGATCTCCTCTTTTCTCAGCACTGCTACAGGGATCAGGATACGAGTTTTAGTGTTTTTACTGAGTTTCAGATTAATAATAGACTCGTTACATCATAAACAACCTGAACTAACTGCTGACGACTAAATCTAATCAGCCTTCACTAAACAATGCTAGGAGCTAAAAATCCTGCTCTATCACTACATTACACCATTTCTGCTGATTTACTTTATACACAGAAATCTACCTTTCAGTTCACATATGAACACGTGACTGAGTATAACACGTGTACACAATCATTATGAAGAAAGACGGAAAGCTTTGATACAAACATGTGGAGTTGTCTTTAATACACTGATGAATCTGAGCATTAACTGGAATTGGGTGGATTATTAGGTGTGTAACGTGTTGAGTCAGGGTCAAGGGATCGTTCGCCTAACTCCAGTTCTAAAACACAGACAGGTCGCGTTCCACAACTCCTGCTTTATTCTCCTGACAACAGCGTTACTTGTTAATCAGAAGATAACTTAAAAATGAGCAAAAGAAATAATAAATAAATAATCATAATCATCATACATGCAGTACTCATGATAAATGAAGCGGCAGCCTGTTCCTAAAATGCCGCTCGGCTCTTAAAGGAGCCACAACATATGGCATCTGAAGTAGAACACTGAACCACTGACAGTACAGACCACAGATTTAGATCAAACTAAAGAAGAATTCAAAACTCAGCTTTACCTTAGAGATGGAAAAACATTTCTTGTGATTCAGTATGATTTGTATAAAGATTATGAGCTCCTGCTGTAAACCACCGTTAACAGTGTCGTAAGCATTTATAACCTACAGTTATTATGTAGTGATGGATTAATGTCAACGACCTTCTGGATTTGGGAGTGAAGTTCCAAGAACTGAGTATCAGTGTCAGGACTCAGCCTGGACTTTGGCCACGTGGGTTTGTTTATGTTCTGTGTCACGTGTCCTTGTCCCTGATTTGTATTTATATTTAATAAATCAGTTTATTTTAGCTATCCTGCATTTGGGTCTGTTTTTATCCCCGTGTCCCTGACAATCTCATTCTACGTCTAACACACACCTACAGTTCATGATAACACTGTTCATCCTCAGGTGACTGTTTTATAGACAGGTGAAGGGGAGGATTCTGTATATCTGTATAGTAAATGATATACCTGTGTGAATCCTCCTCCTCTTCACCTGTCTATAAAATATTTATAGAGCTGCGATTTAATAAGGATTTAACTGATACTGGATGAGCTGCAGCATCTGAGTGGTTTCTGTTTCTGTAATAATAATAATAATAATAATAATAATAATAATAATAATAATAATAATTCAGGAATCTTGTCTCCTCATCTACCCTGAATTCACGACTCTTACTGTATGATTAAAATGATAGTAAAAATTTCTTGACTTGATTTAAATTTCTCACTGTGTGTGTTTGTGAATAATGAATTAGTTCTAAGCCTTTATACATAATACATGAAGGCTTGTGGGATTTGTGTAACTTGACCCTTGGTTTGCTTTATCAGATCTTCTCTTGGATTTGACCTTTCAATTTCAATTCAATTTATTTGTTTAGCGCTTTTAACAATTTCCCGTTGTCTCAAAGCAGCTTTACAGAAGTATGGAAACAGAAGAGAGAGAAAAAGAAATAAATATATAAGAAGAAGAAGAAGAAGAAGAAGAAGAAGAAGAAGAAGAAGAAGAAGAAGAAGAATTATGGATAAAAATAAATAAGTGAATATATACAATTCAAGTTTAAAATTAATTTTAAAAAAATAACTTAATTTAAAATACTATATATCTCTCCCTATCCCTTATGAGCAAGCCGGATGTGACGGCGGTGAGGAAAAACTCCCTGAGATGATAAGAGGAAGAAACCTTGAGAGGAACCAGACTCAGAAGTGAACCTCATCCTCGTTTGGGTGACACTCTACAGTAAATAATGTAAATGTAATTAATGTCCTTTCTACAACAGTTTATAATAGTGCAGATGAGAGCTCCTGAGGAACTAATGGGTCATCGTAAACTCTGAGTTCAGCACAGACCTGATTGCTGACCTTTGACTTCACGGTGACTTTCTTGGCCTAGATAAATCTTAAATTGTGTTGTTGTTGTTGTTGTTGTTGTTGTTGTGTACTTGGAGCTACACATCAACCGTCTGAGCAGTGACTGTTACAGTGGTGTTATTATTGATAATGGTATTGTAGGATACCTGAGGACGCTGTACAGATACTGTTCACAATATAACATCATCTTCATCATCTATAATCTCATCTTCACAAGAAGTAGTAAAAAAATGAAGGGAAAAGACAAGAAAGAAACAACAATAACCAAAACTTACATGTAGCCACAGGAAGGAAAAGACTCATATTTCTTTATCATATTTCTTAAAGTTTCATTAAAGTTTAACCCTACAGTGATTTTGGTATTGGAGGAAATTTCAGAGCAATTTGTTTAAACATTTCATATTAAATACTCACAGATATAAGATCATTTGAAATTAGAAAAAACTTAAAACTAAATAAATAATAAATACTAATAATTATAATACGATTTTTTAAATTATTTATTGTGAACAATTTACTGTGAGCATTTCTACACAACACACACTGTTAATTTCTCTCAGTTTACTAGAAAAGAAATCCTGTAGAATTTCTGTAGAAATGACAGAATGAGATTTTTATAGTTGTGAGTTTTTTATTGTGATTTGTAAGGATTCAGCACAAACATTTAAATAAGGCATTTTTATTCATATAAATAAATAAGAAAGCTCCATTAATAATAATGTTGAGACATTTAATTATATATAAGATAATAAGATAGAATAATACTCAGACAGATAACCCTAATTTGTATAATTATATGAAGAGCAACCTTACAGTTTTGGATATAAACCTTTTATCTAATGCGAAGCTTATTGTAGATGTTTAATGTAAATACTATTTAAATAATTCTGCTTCTATTCTTATTATCAATATTAATAATCTAACTGAAATCAGCATGAAACAAAAGATTTGAATATCAAACAAATCGATTCTTAACACAGGTTTCACAACACGACACCTCCGGAGCACATAAGGGGTTAGGGCGCTTTCCTCTAGTGTACTTGCTCCCTGATGCCCTGAGAGAGCGCCGTTTACCCTGTAGTTTACTGAGCCACTGCAGGACTCAGGTGAGGGACGACTGAGGCTCATCATCATTATGACCTTCAGGGTCAGAGTAGATACAGGTGCATGACAAGGAGAAAGGGAAGAGGGAGGGAGGGATAGTTCACTCCAACACTGCTTTCTACAGAGAGAGAGAGAGAGAGAGAGAGAGAGAGAGAGAGAGAGAGATCATCATCCCAATCATTAAAAAAAAAAAAGTAAAACATTGAAAACACCCTAATTTTTGCCTCCATAATAATAATGTCCAACTTTGTTCTCACTTTTATTTTGTTTCCCTTTTAAATCTACATTTATTATAATAGTAAAAATCCCCCCTTATTGGCAGCTACACACGTGAACAAAATTGTTGGTACCCTTCGGTCAATTAAAAGAAAAACTCAAACGGTCACAGAAAAAACTTTAATCTGACAAAAGTAATAATAAATAAAAATTCTATGAATGTTAACCAATGAAATTCAGACATTGCTTTTCAACCATGCGTCAACGAAATTATTTAAAAAAATAAACTCATGGAACAGGCCTAGACAAAAATTATGGTACCCCTAGAAAAGACTGAAAATAATGTGACCAAAGGGACGTGTTAGTTCAAGGTGTGTCCACTAATTACCATCACAGGTGTCTACAATCTTGTAATGAGTCAGTGGGCCTATATATAGGGCTCCAGGTAGTCACTGTGTTGTCTGGTGACATGGTGTGTACCCCACACTCAACATGGTGTGTACCCCACACTCAACATGGTGTGTACCCCACACTCAACATGGTGTGTACCCCACACTCAACATGGTGTGTACCCCACACTCAACATGGTGTGTACCCCACACTCAACATGGTGTGTACCCCACACTCAACATGGTGTGTACCCCACACTCAACATGGTGTGTACCCCACACTCAACATGGTGTGTACCCCACACTCAACATGGTGTGTACCCCACACTCAACATGGTGTGTACCCCACTCAACATGGTGTGTACCCCACTCAACATGGTGTGTACACCACACTCAACATGGTGTGTACCACACTCAACATGGACCAGAGGAAGCGAAGGAAAGAGTTGTCTCAGAAGATTAGAAAGAAAATTATAGACAAGCATGATAAAGGTAAAGGCTACAAGACCATCTCCAAGCAGCTAGATGTTCCTGTGACTACAGTTGCACATATTATTCAGAAATTTAAGATCCATGGGACTGTAGCCAACCTCCCTGGACGTGGCCGCAGGAGGAAAATTGATGACAAATCAAAGAGACGGATAATCCTAATGGTAACAAAAGAGCCCAGAAAGACTTCTAAAGAGATCCAAGGTGAACTTCATGCTCAAGGAACATCAGTGTCAGATCGCACCATCCGTCGTTGTTTGAGCCAAAGTGGACCACATGGGAGACGACCAAGGAGGACACAAATCATAAAAAAGCTAGACTGGAATATGCCAAACTACATGTTGACAAGCCACAAAGCTTCTGGGAGAATGTCCTATGGACAGATGAGACAAAAATGGAACCTTTTTCCCCAAGGCTCATCAGCTGTATGTTCACAGACGGAAAAATGAAGCATATCAAGAAAAGAACACTGTCCTTACTGTGAAACATGGAGGAGGCTCTGTTATGTTCTGGGGCTGCTTTGCTGCATCTGCCACAGGGTGTCTTGAATCTGTGCAGGGTAGAATGAAATCTGAAGACTATCAAGGGATTCTAGAGAGAAATGTGCTGGCCAGTGTCAGAAAGCTTGGTCTCAGTCGCAGGTCATGTGTCTTGCAACAGGACAATGACCCAAAACACACAGCTAAAAACACCCAAGAATGGCTAAGAGGGAAACATTGGACTATTCTAAAGTGGCCTTCTATGAGCCCTGACCTCAATCCTATTGAGCATCTTTGGAAGGAGCTGAAACATGCCGTCTAGAAAAGACAGAAACAACTGGAGCAGTTTGCTCATGAGGAGTGGGCCAGAATACCTGCTGAGAGGTGCAGAAGTCTCACTGACAGTTACAGGAATCGTCTGATTGCAGTGATTGCCTCAAAAGGTTGTGTAACAAAATATTAAGTTAGGGGTACCATAATTTTTGTCTAGGCCTGTTCCATGAGTTTATTTTTTTAAATAATTCCGTTGAAGCATGGTTGAAAAGCAATGTCTGACTTTCATTGGTTAACATTCATAGAATTTTTATTTATTATTACTTTTGTCAGATTAAAGTTTTTTCTGTGAACATTGTGAGTTTTTCTTTTCTTTTGACCGAAGGGTACCAACAATTTTGTCCACGTGTGTACATAGCAGTTATATTTTATTTCCAATGTTACATCATCAATCAAGAAGGAGACTTCACAATGTGGCCTTTAAAAACTGTTAGTGACGAAGTAACAATACAAATTTGATGAATGAAAAATAATATTTAAAATTTGTCTTGTATGTATTTGTGTATATGTGAATTATTTTAGTAACATGTTAATCTGTTTGCTTATGTGAATCTACTGAACATGAAGAAAGTCTCTTATTTCACCTTTTATAAACTTTAATGATGTTGTACCATTAACAAAAATCATAAATATGAGAAATGTGATTCTTTATAAATTCTATAATAGACTCTTTGTTCTCTCACAAACCTAAATATAATTGTTTATCCATCGTGTTCTGTCTCGTGGGTTCAGAAGGTTCTGAAAACATATGAAGAAGAATTTATAACAACAATTAGATAACAGAACAAATAATAATATCTAAGGATTTTATAATGATTATATGATACAGTATATACACAGTATGCAGTCTGTGATTTTCATTTAATTAAATATAATGATTGATTTTTAACTTTATCGTTTCTAAAAGTGAACAATTATATTTCACAGAACTTTCATCATCCTAACACAAAGCTGGGTGGCATAACCGATGCCGTCCTGAAGTTATAACTGCATGTGTCCAAGTTTTTTAGCAATTCAACAAAAAGAGTTATTATATATTACATAAACATGCTGCATGATTGTTTAAACCCCAGCAGAATCACATTCCTACACATTCCACCAGTTTTCATTTGGTCTGAAAGTTTTCCAGCTCAAATGTTTTTTTCACATTCACTTTTTACTAGTCACGTAAACAATCGTACACGATACAACACGTGAAAGGAGATTTTTTACTGTAATCAAATAGAATTGTGCCAAGAAAGGAGAAATTTAAAACATATTGTACATAATGTACGTTTGTTCAATAAATAAAACAACTCTGTACTAAACTAACAGTGTGAAAATATTTTGTGTAAGAAAATATTTGTTTTTGAAAATTGCTTAATAAAATGTTTTATATAAAACTCGTATGTATTCTTGACTGTATTATTAAATCTTATACATGTGGCTGTCAATTAATATACGAACATTACTGAGACTGTGTATTTAACAGAAGACAGTGAATTACTCCACTTCTGTCTGTCTAAAATATCGACTTGGCAGTTCTTCAAATTGACAAAGAAGCAAATTAACATTTTTGTGTCAATTTGTGCTATTAGTCGAAATCCTAATAAATGAAATGTACTCATATATGAGGCCTCACCGAGAACAGAGAGCTGCACACTCTGGATGAAGATCCTCCTCCTGTTGCCCATCTTCCCAACCACCAAATAACACTCGTAGATTCCTGCATCACTAAAGCGGATGTCAGTCAAACGCAGGGAGCAGTTCCCCTTCAACAGCATATCCTCTGGAACGTCAGCACGGTTTTGGTAAGCCTCGCCCTGAAAATGCTCTGGACCCTTTCGCTCGAACACCATGTTTCTGAAAGTCTGCCACTGGATATACGGCGTCGCAGATATGGCGTTATTGTATGACCCCCATTCACACGGCAGCATGGCTTCCAGACCCACTCCAGACCGAGCGACCTTCAGTGATGAGAGCGGACTCGAGCCTGAAGTTTACAAGACAATAAACCACAAAAGGGGGTTTCCAAAAGTATACAGATATATTCAGAACATTTACAGATAAATCAGATATTTTAAACAAATAAATCAGATATTTTTGGGACATGAACAGTAATGGCAGGCAAAAATAAATACAGAATCTTAACCAGGTAACAACAGATGCAACAGACAACAAGAAAAAGTCATACACGCCAAAACAAGGCCGAGATCACACAAAAACCCAGAGAGAACAAACCTGGACAAAAAAAAAAATCTAAGAAAGGTTTCAGAAAGGTTTCAGACACATGCTACAGAAAATAAATGGGATTAAACTGGCAGGCAAAACTCCCGGGACCTTCCCTCTCTGTAGCTCCTAGAGATTCACTTGTCATCCTCTAGTGGACACCAAACCCTCTAGGTGAATTCAATGGAAAATATCAGTTGGCTCAGGTGGCGTCTTCAGGTTCTGGATCCAGGATGTGATGTGATGACACACAAATTGATCAGATATTTAGAGCAATTTCTGTCCTGTCAGGAGACAAGCAGTCGCCTACACTGACATGAAAACAGGAAAAGAGACCAGACAGAGGGTTAAAATGGTTTATTATAAAATCAACATATAAAAGATGAGTGGAGAAGCAGACCAACTATAAGTCTACATGGGTGACCTTTGAATCATTACTTTGAAGGGTCCAGAATCTCATGGTATGAACTTCTTGAGATGAAACGAGAAAGTCATACATCTTGGTCTGGATGGAAAGAGGGTGTGGGTCTGCATTGCTGTTTGGCCTCCTGTAACAGAGGACCACCTTCTTAACTCAGGTGGCCTTGAAGAATCCACCATGGCTTCCAACCTGGGGTGTGCTTCATTTACATTATTTTGCAGAAACCCTCATCCAGAACAACTTACATTTATCTCAAATATCCATGCTTTCAAAATACAAAACTTATCTTCAAAGATCCAGAGCCATATACAGAGTAAGCACACAGGGATCTTAGTGGGCTTTGTTTAACATGTGCTTGTTAGTGGTCATGTTGAAAGGTTTGGTGGCCATCAAAAGACTGAACTGAGTATGCACTATGGCCCACCTTCAAAAAGATGTTCTGTTGCTCACCAAAAAGGGTAAATGAAGGTGCTGAGATGGTCACTCTGGAATGTTCTCTCCTGTCTTTCTCATGTTGGACACGAGTGGGTGACATTGTAAAGATGGTGAATTCAGTGACCTTGTGAACGTAGTCTATTCACTGAAGCTCCGACCTGGGATGGTTTCTGTTTTCTTTGTGCACAGGGTCTTCACCTGGTAGATCTAGGGTTGAAAAGGTTTTCCAAACAGGCTTAGATCATAAAAGCCACTGGTGATAAAAATAACCGTGGGATATACTGAGATTTATTTTTTGCTGTAGAATTTTGTATGACATTGTTATCAAGAACACTTTTCTTCAACATTTTCTAGTAGATGTGTTGCATTTGGTGTCTTTGTTTTATAGTTCTTTATTTCTGCTTTTTACAAACTGAGCAAAATTTAAGGTTGTAAGTCTTAGATAACAAGACACAGGGGCAGAGTAATCACTAGGCCACCGAGAATGACGACCAAACTTATTCTCCAAACTGGTCTACCCTCTGGTGGATGATCATGTCATGACAGGTCACTCGGCTTGAAAATCGATTTCTGGGAACATTATCGGTTCAGCATCAATAACCTTGGTGTGGTTTTGTTCATTTAATTAATAACTTTTATTGGATTGTTGTGGATGAAGCCGCCCTGAGACTGTCATGCCTTCTTTGAACCAATGTTGTGTCAGTCAGCTGTTTGGTCTGGTCTTTATCAGAAATCAGGTCTGTGGTGAGTTTTTACGATGACCCATTAGTTCCTCAGGAGCTCTCGGCTGCACTATTATAAACTGTTGTAGAAAGGACATTATTTACATTATTTACTGTAGAGTGTCACCCAAATGAGGATAAGGTTCCCTTCTGAGTCTGGTTCCTCTCAAGGTTTCTTCCTCTTATCATCTCAGGGAGTTTTTCCTCACCGCCGTCACCTCCGGCTTGCTCATTAGGGATAGGGAGAGATATCTAGTATTTTAAATTTTAAGTTAATCTTTTTTAATTTCATTTGAAACATTAATTGTATATATTCATGTATTTATTTTTATCCTTATTTTTCTTCTTATTATTACATATTTATTTATTTTTTTCTCTCTCTTCTGTTTCAGTACTTCTATAGAGCTGCTTTGAGACAATGGGTTTGTTAAAAGCGCTATACAAATAAATTGAATTGAATTATTTATCATCAGGGGCACGGTGGCTTAGTGGTTAGCACGTTCGCCTCACACCTCCATGGTGGGGGGTTCGATTCCCGCCTCCGCCTTGTGTGTGTGGAGTTTGCATGTTCTCCCCGTTCCTCAGGGGTGTCCTCCATCCAGGGTGTATCCTGCCTTGATGCCCGATGACGCCTGAGAGGCTCCCTGTGACCCGAGGTAGTTCAGATAAGCGGTAGAAAGTGAGAGCGCGTTTATCATCACTGGAGTTTTTAATCATGCAAATCTCAAGTCACTGCTCCCTAAATTCCTTCAGAATGTGGACTTTGCAACAAGAGGGGAAAACATGCTGGATCTTGTTTACACAAACATTGTGTGAAGCCCCGCCCCCACCTCGGCTACTCAGACCACATCTCAAGAGTCAATAGTCAAAAAATTTCTGTTATGCTAATTCCAGGATATAGACCACTGTTCAGACGGTTAACTCTAAACCGGTTCTGAGGCAGGTGAAAACTTGCCTTCCTTCACTAGCTCCAAAACTTTGGAATTCTTTACCAACTGAGATAAGGCAAGCAAAATCTCTTGGCATTTTTAAATCTCAGCTTAAAACTAATTTTTTAGGGTAGCTTTTAATTGACTAATTGTAATTTTACATTGTGCTTATTTTATAGTCTATTCTTGTTGCTTTAATTTTAATCTTTATACTATGTGGTGTATTTTTGTTGTTTTATTTGCTTTTGTAAAGCACTTTGAGATGTGCTTTTAAAGCCACTATAGAAAATAAAGGTTATTATTATTATATAAAACTTGGCCAGCAGGAGCTACCTCTGCTGTCCAGGGGTCTCATTTATAAAGCGTGCGTACGCACAAAACGGGGCTGGAAACGTGCGTACGCCAGTTTTCGCGCAAAGGTTGTGATCTATAAAAAACAAACTTGACGGGAGAATGTGCGCACCTTTAAGCAAACTTTGAGACGTGCGTACGCACATTCTGGAGACAAAGGGAATTGGCGACACAGATGGTGAGGTCGTGAACTGAAGTTAGATTGTAGAAAATACATGTGAGAAGAACGATTCTAAGAATTAATGACATTTAATTTTCACCCCATTTCATACGTTATATCCACATTATCATGAGGATTAAATCCAACAGTGTTATTTGTGCCGATTGTTTTAGGCTATATACATCTAGTAAAATCCAAACGTAATTCAAAATGTATTAAAAATAAAATAATAATAATAATAATAATCAGCGCTACTCCGTCCAGGGTGTATCCTGCCTTGATGCCCAATGACGCCTGAGGATAGGCACATTCTCCCCGTGACCCGAGTAGCTCGGATAAGCGGTAGAAGATGAATGAATGAATGAATAATCAGCGCTGCCTTACAGTCACATTGTCCACAACGGGAGCGCAGGAGGAGACGGCGTGACTACATGTGATACAGAATAGCATGAAATACCCTTTTATTAGAGAACTGCAGAACACAGTGTAAAAACGAAATATTTTCCTTAATGTACATATATCATAAAATGTCAAAGTCTGCAAATACAGTCATGAAGCACAATCGCTACTCATCATCGGTCCTAACTATTACGGTGTTCATTACAAACCGTCATGAAGAAACTGTAAATGTTACTGTGTTCACTGTAACATTTCCGTCTTAAATTTTCACCCACAAATTAATTCTGTGATTTTGTCAAGATGATAACAGTCAGTCTAATTGCTAGAAACATATAAATCCTCCGGTGACCCGGGTATGTAATGCTTCATGATGGCACTGCTGGCACTGTTGGAGGATTACGCCAATGGCAGAATAAGGAGAGAACGAGTTTTCAGGGACCATGATGATGACTGGCTAATAAGCCGATTTAGATTCCCTAGAGCTGTGCTCTTAGATCTATGTGCTGAATTGGGTCCAGTATTAGAGAGGGCAACACGCCAGAACCATGCCATCCCAGTCCAAATACAAGTCCTCACCACTCTGGGGTTCTTGGCAACTGGCTGTTTCCAGCGGGAATTGGCAGACAGGTAAATTATTTATATAAAAAAACTATAAGTAATCCTCAACTTTGTCTCTAAGGCCTTTTTGTATATGAAATAATTCTATTGGAATCTATCATCTCACCCTATAGGTCTGGTATATCACAGCCGTCCCTGAGTGCCATAATATCTGTCGTTTTGAATGGTATACTTAATATGGGTAGTCGATACATCAGGTTCACCTACACTGTGTGAGAACAGGCCGAAATTAAAATGCAGTTTGCAGCAATGTCTGGTTTCCCAAATGTAATCAGCACAATTGACTGCGCTCATGTTGCTATAAGTTCACATCTGAAAATGGATTTGCTTATGATAATAGAAAGCATGTGCATTCTATTAATGTGCAAATCATATGTGACTCCAACATGACCCTCACAAACATTGTGGCACGCTGGCCTGGTTCAACACATGATTCCTTTATCTTTACACATAACAGTGTAGGGAACAGACTAAATGCACGCGCAGTACATGATGGCTGGCTTCTTAGTGAGTTTAACAATATTAAAAAGTAGAAACTGTAACAATTTTGTTTTTAATATAATTATAACAATTTTGTTTTTAATATAATTATAACCTGCAGGCGACAGTGGCTACCCCCTGAGACGCTGGCTCCTCAACCCATTTTTAAACCCGCAGAGCGCAGAGGAAACTCATTATAACGAGGTCCACTCTCGTGCCCACGCAGTGATTTGCATTGACTATTTATGGTTAAAAATGGGCATGTACAGGGCGGGATTTGAGGCTGGTTCATGTACGCACATCTGTGGGTGATCTGTGATTTATAAAGGGAACATTGCTTAGAGGAGTGCGTACGCACGGTTTTATAAATCGGAATTTTTTTTGGCATAGCCCATTTTTGGCTTTTGGGCGTACGTAAACTTTTAGTAGGGATCCTACTAAAACCCTGTCCCCTGTTCCACAGTTTTATAAATGAGACCCCAGGACTGCTTTGAGTGCACTGACTGGAATATCGTCAGGGAGGCTGCAACCAACGGCGACACCATTAACTTGGAGGAGAAAACGGCATCAGTGACCAGCTACATCACCAAGAGCATTGATGACATGACTGTCTCCAAGACCATCACCACACATTAGATGTGGATGACTGCTAACGTGCGTGCTCTGAGGACTAGAGACCTAGCCTTCAGAACAGGGGACAGGGTGGCCCTAAGAACAGCAAGGGCCAAACTGTCCCATGCCATCAGAGAGGCAAAGCACACACATGCCCAGACAATCCACAGCCACTTCCAGGACAGCTGAGACACCCGGCGCATGTGGCAGGGCATACAGGAGATAACGAACTACAAGACAGCTTCACCTGACTGTGATAGTGATGCCTCACTCCCAGATGCACTGAACGATTTCTGCTAAGTTTGAGGTGCAGAACAACGTAGGAGCAAGGAAGACCAGCCCTCCCCCCAATGATTAAGTTCGCACCGCACAAGTTCGTTACCTAATGAGACTGAGCAAGAGACGAGGGCAAGAGAATAACACAATAAAGCTTTATTATTACAGTTGTGCAGGATTAAGATTTTCAAAATGAATATAAAATCTTCCGTCACTTATAACAAAAAAACAAAACAAATAAAACATACTTGAAATGACTAGGCCTCTCAGGGAGAAAGAAGAGAATATCCAACCCAGCTACAGCACAGTGTCAAGCCACACCACTCACACGTGTGAAAGGTACACATCAAACACAGCACCCAATGTAAAAAAGTCACCCTGGATAGGTACATCAATTACTTCCTTCCCCTCCAAAGACAACCCGCCCAGCACAAGTATATCAAAAGTAAATTAAACACAACAAAAGTAAATTAAATACAAAAAAATGAATATTACAAAACCAAAACAATAACAGAAATTCCTCTCAATTGGAATTAAATATACAATATAAAATCAACAAAATAAAACTAATCACTAATGAAACCCAAATAGCCCAAACTCAGAAAGAGCAAAAGACATACTGAGTAACAGTAGGAGATGGTGTCAATTAACAATAGTTAGTACATACAGATTTAATAGATTTACTATCACCAATACAAATTGTGTACATGTAGATTTAATGATGCATACTTCCATTCAGCCAGGACCAAGGGGCAAACTAATAATAATATTGAATCACATCCATCAAATAAACAAACAAAATACACAGAGAGGAGTATTAAGACAAATAACTACATTAAATAAATAAAGAAACAAAACTAAGACATCGACTAAGTGACTCGCCGTTCAACGCCTCAGCAGAGGGAAGAGTGAACATACAACAAACAGAGATGCCGACTAAAATACCGGTACACGGCGTGAAGCCTTGTTGTGCCGAGTTGGAGTCAGAACGACCCACGACAGTATTCTCAGAGGCAAAAGAGCAGCACAGTCATACCCATGGACTTAACCCTCTCATCCCTCAGAAAACAGTTGGACAACCAGATCAACCTGCCGAGCATATAACAGTAGGTTATTACAAATAAATAAATAAATCGCAGTAAACAGGGACCGAAATTATACATACCAGCGATTAGCAGTTATAAAACTCACTAAATGCAATCGTCTTCTCTAGTTGGAATTTTCTGGTTCACAAACTGGATGCCAACCCACACTGAAATTGTGCCATGCGTAAGTTTCAGTACACCAGTTCGTATCAAACAAAAAAATAACGCACATACCTGAGATAGCAGGCAGCCCACGCCAACAACAGCAGAACAATATCGTCCTAGTTAAACAAGGCACGTGAGTAGGCACGCATATAAAATTTGTCTGACAAATTACCACGCTGTTAACCCTCTGGGGTCTGACCATTTTGTGACACTGGCAGAGGTTCTGACATGCTCTTACATTTGGTCTTTTTTCAGTTAATTCAAAACATATTAATGGCTAATATCACATAACACTGTATTCATCACAAACTGGGCTACAATAATATGCACGTAAAATGTATGTACATGTTTGTATTTTTAAGTAAATTATGTTTATGCGTGGTTAGTAAAAAAAAGAAAAAGAAAAGTTGCTGAAATAAGGCCAAGAAACACATACTAAACATTTGTTCACAAACAATAAAGTTCTCTACTCTTGTAGAGTTGAGAATTTGCTACAAAAAGATGTAAAAACCATTTTACCCACTCATTCACATGAAACAATACATTGATTTAACTTTTGTAAGACAGTTTTTGCTGTGTAAAGGCAATATGCGAGGGCGGGTCAATGGTCATGAATATTGATGATTCACACTTGAGGAGGCCCAACCCCCTAATGGCTTAGTCTGGATTGTGTTGACAAAAGAATGAGTGTGGGGAGACTCAAAGAGAAAATCTTTTGCTTGTAGTTTAATAAAATAGTGTACAATAAAGTACAAAAGACTTTTATATCTGTACTTGACAAAATAAGACTTTTATTTTACCAATGGTAAAAAAAACATGAACAATACAATAGAGTCAAGAGTCAAGAAGCTTTATTGTATGGAATGATTCTTTACAATATAAAAAATAAGATATAAATTTGTAAGCCATCACACACTGTGAATCTTTGAGAATGGAGTTTAAATGTCGTCATGCCATTGCACAAAACAGTTCCTATTTAACTGAACACACATTAGTCTCAGTTGCTTTGAGAACTGAAAGAGACCTACAGCGTGTGTGAGTAGCAGGTGATGGTAAAGGTAAAGGTGATGCAGACACATTCCTAAAAAAAAAAAAAAAACATAATTAGTCTCATCGTGTATTTTCCAAAGTACTAAGCAACACATTAGTAATAATAATATATAACTAATATATACTAATATACAATATAACAGAAAAATGGGTACATGTGGACATACTCTTTTTTTGTTCCCAGTTGCGTTGCTGCGTGCCCTCGTGCGCGTATCAGACGAAGGTGAACGTGTTGCAGCCACATTCCTAAAAAAAATATCATAATTAGTATCATGTATTTGCAAAGTACAAAGCAACACACCAGTATTACTAATACTGAGAACATAAAAAAGGGTAAATGTGGCTTACACTGGATGAATGTCGCTCGCGTTGCTGCGTGCCCTCGTGCGAGTATCAGACGAAGGTGAACGTGTTGCAGCCACATTCCTAAAAAAATATCATAATTAGTATCATGTATTTGCAAAGTACAAAGCAACACAATTAATATAATGTATTTTCCACATCAGTAATACAAATATTCTGCATGCATAATAGAAAAAAATGGTTACATGTGGACGTACTCCTTATTGTTCTCGTTGCTGCGCGCCCCCGTGCGAGCATCAAACGAAGGTGAAAGTGTTGCAGCCGGTGCAGGTGAAGACAAGAGTGATGCAGCCACATTCCTACAAAAGTTTTTAATAATTAATATAATGTATTCTCCACAGTAACAAACTTATAAAGCAATAACTAAGGCAGTTAAACATAGCTGAGATAAAATAATTGGGTACAGAGAAGCGCTCTATATGTTTGTTAACGGGCCGTTACCGGACATATTTATGGCTAAACATTAACACATGACATATCTCCGGGCACATTTACAGCTCATCGACACCACATCGATACATTTACACCCGAACAGATAGTCACGTAAACAAGACTAGTTGAGGCATAAACTACGGTGGCCGGGAAGTGCAAAACAAATTAACAAAACCCAAACCAAATTAACAAAACGGAAAACACATTAACAAATCCCAAAACAAATTAACAAAACCCAAACCAAATTAACAAAACGGAAAACACATTAACAAAACCCAAACCAAATTAACAAAACCGAAAACACAACGACAAGTCAGACAATCCAGAAACAGTAGTGTATCGTTTTTTGAATGGAAACTTACCGATCATTGGACAAGACACCTGTCACTCAAGATATACAGGTATGGAATCTTATGTGTAATGTATAAAGTTCTCCGTTTAAATAAAGTTCTCCGTTCAAGAAAATAACAGAATTAATCCACAGTAATCCATTCCATTAATCCATTCCAACTTTTCCCTGTGGCAGACTGTTGAACTTCATGTATACTTTGAGTGACAGGTGTCTTGTCCAATCACAAACTATACCAACCCGGAAGCGGTAAGTATAGTTTGTGAATGGAAACTTACTGATCATTGGACAAGACGACTGTCATTAAAGATATACATGTGAATGAAAGGTGTCTCGTCCGATGATGGTAAGTTTCCATTCACAAATTATACCAACCGCTTCCGGGTTGTCTGACTTGTTAATGTGTTTTCCGTTTTGTTAATTTGGTTTGGGTTTTGTTAATGTGTTTTCGGTTTTGTTAATTTGTTTTGCACTTCCCGGCCACCGTATGAAATACATGAAATTAGAGGATAAATTAAGTCAAATGGTGTTTTGGCGCCCCTAGTGGTTAATGCATTGCAGACATTTATTATTTTGTCCTTGCGCGCTTGCCGTAGTTCAGCAGAAAATGGCTGACACTGCTGCGGTTAAGAGTGTTTCTCTTCTCTCTGTTTATGGTACTTTTATAAGGGTGATAATAGTGTGTTTAATATGACTCTTATCACTTTTTATTTTCACTTATTATCACTTTTTGATAGCTAAATGGAAAACACAGTTGCCTTTAATGAGAGCAAGTTTGTTTATTTTATGTTTTTCTTATTTCAGTGGTTTATGTCTGCAGTGTTTTCACCCAGTGTTATACATTTTGATGTATTTCTCAGGTATGTGATTTTCAAGTTTATTTTTCTTATTTTGTTAATATGGAATTGTTACATGTTTGTATGAGTTCAGCAGAAAATTGCTGACACTGCTGTGGTGAATAAAATAAAGAACAGACAACCAGAGTCTTGTGTACGTCGTCAATTTACATTTACGGCATTTAGCAGACACCCTTATCCAGAGTGACTTGCAACTGAGGGTTAAGGGCCTTGCTCAGGGGCCAAGCAGTGGCAGCTTGCTGGACCTGGGGGTTCGAACCCATGACCTTCCGATCAGTAACCCAACTCCTTAACCACTGAGCTACCACATCTCATAATTTTTTTAAATTTATAGTTCGTGATGGTTGTGTGTCACACAACGGACAACAATTGTTACACTGACAACGTTTGTTGGAATTATTGTGTACAGTCACATGTTCGCATGTGAATTTTTGTGGCCTCTTCAATTTTTTATGTGTAAACTAAAATCTGCAGAAATGGTGTAATGTGATAAAGCAGGGTTTTAGCTCATGATACGATATAATAGTTTGTCAGAACATGTCTGAAATTTTTCTTGCATCACAGTATATTTTCTATGTTTGCAGCAATCATCTCTTACACAACATCACATAATCCACAAACTCAAAAAAAAAAAAAAAAAAAAAAAAATTACGATTTACAATTAAGTGTCTTATTTAGCTCAAGGATCGCCTGATGCACAAAGGAGTATTTCAGTTTCAATTTTTTAAATCTTGGGATTCTGTACCTCCGATCTGATGGTAATAATTCGAACTCATTATGCAGAACACCATTGGGATCAGAAATTATATTATTAGCCAGTCTTAACAAATTATTATAATAAGTTGAGTCATATAGCTTCTCTAGAGGCATGCCAACAATCCTTGAGCAGATTTTTAATTGATTAAACAACTGTGTTTCATGACATTGTTTAATGAAGGTTAACTGGATGTTTTTCTCAGCAGTCACTGAGTTCAAGTTGTCTTTCATAGACAGGAAGTTCACAGTGTGTATGAATATTGCATGAACTAACGATATTACTGAGTCTCTTATCAATCTGATAATGAATAAAAACACTAAAACTCATATCCTGATCCCTGTAGCAGTGCTAAGAAAAGAGATCTTTATCGTGTTTCAAGCAAAACAAGCCCTAACCCTAAACCCACTACATAACATTAGTACCACTAAGACCAGTCAGTCACAGAGTCAGTTCACAACAAGATTTCTCTACTTCATATGCACTGTTATGACACTTAATTAAAATACACCAATAAGAGGCAAGCAAACCCATACCATGTTAAAGGTGAATACAAACACAAGGCATTGTAAATAAGAGTGATGTATTTTGCACAAAACAATTACACAGAGCACTTTTCTTGGATTGTTTCAGAAAATCTGCCAACACTCCACAAGAGTCTTCCAGACATCATGTCCCTCCTTTATATTTCCATCTTATGGGTCTGTGCCTGTGTGGGTGAGTGACCAGGTTCTACAACACCAACAAGACAGAAGTGTCCTTCTATTGAATCAAATATCACAACACTCTCTCATCTCACTCATTTTCTACCGCTTATCCGAACTACCTCGGGTCACGGGGAGCTTGTGCCTATCTCAGGCGTCATCGGGCATCAAGGCAGGATACACCCTGGACGGAGTGCCAACCCATCGCAGGGCACACACACACACTCTCATTCACTCACGTAATCACTCACTACGGACAATTTTCCAGAGATGCCAATCAACCTACCATGCATGTCTTTGGACCGGGGAGGAAACCGGAGTACCCGGAGGAAACCCCCGAGGCACGGGGAGAACATGCAAACTCCACACACACAAGGCGGAGGCAGGAATCGAACCCCCAACCCTGGAGGTGTGAGGCGAACGTGCTAACCACTAAGCCACCGTGCCCCCCAAATATCACAACAATGTTTTGTAAAATGTTACAAATCTTTTAGATTGTAATGTTTCTCCCACAGAAAGTGCAGATCCTCCGATTACTCTACATTTACGGCATTTAGCAGACACCCTTATCCAGAGTGACTTGCAACGTTTAAGGGCCTTGCTCAGGGGCCCAGCAGTGGCAGCTTGGTGGACCTGGGGTTTGAACCCAAGACCTTCCGATCAGTAGCCCAACACCTTAAACATAAAATTAGATTAGAGGTGTGCATCAAAACTGAGATCTTCTTCTTCTTCTTTCGGCACACATGTACTCAGTCTTACTACGACTGACTTTCATTCTTCTTCTCTCCAGCGCAAACCTCCACCTCTCCAGGTTTTCCTCCACCTGCTCCCTGCTCTCACTACAGATCACAATGTCATCTGCAAACATCATCGTCCAAGGAGACTCCTGTCTGACCTCCTCTGACAACTGGTCCATCACTATAGCAAACAGGAAGGGGCTCAGAGCCGATCCCTGATGCAGTCCCACCTCCACTGTGAACTCCTCTGTCTGACCTACAGCACACCTCACCACTGTCCTGCTCCTCTCATACATGTCCTGCACCACTCTGACATACTTCTCTGCTACTCCTGACTTCCTCATACAGTACCACAGCTCTTCTCTTGGCACCCTGTCATACGCTTTCTCTAAGTCTACAAACACACAGTGCAACTCCCTCTGACCATCCCTATACTTCTCCATCAACATTCTCAGAGCAAAAATTGCATCTGTTGTGCTCTTTCTGGGCATGAAGCCATACTGCTGCTCACAAATTTCCACCACCTTCCTTAACCTAGCTTCCACTACTCTTTCCCACAACTTCATTGTATGGCTCATCAACTTTATCCCCCTATAGTTGCTGCAACTCTGCACATCACAATTATTCTTAAAGATCGGCACTAACACACTCCTCCTCCATTCCTCAGGCATCCTCTCACTTTCTAAAACCCTGTTGAACAAACTAGTTAAAAATTCCACTACTGCCTCTCCTAGACACTTCCAGACCTCTACCGGGATGTCGTCAGGACCAACTGCCTTTCCACTTTTCATCCTCTTCAAAGCCTTCCTGACTTCATCCTTTCTAATCTTATCTTCTTCCTGTTCCACAGAGTTCACCCCTCCTACTCTTTTTTCCCTCTCATTTTCCTCATTCATCAGCTCCTCAAAGTATTCCTTCCATCTCCTCTGTACACTCTCCTCACTTGTGAGCAGCCTTCCATCTCTATCCTTAATAATTCTAACTTGCTGCACATCCTTCCCATCTTGATCCCTCTGTCTAGCTAACCTGTACAAGTCCTTCTCTCCTTCTCTAGTGTCTAACCTAGTGTACAACTCGTCATATGCCTTCTGCTTGGCCTTAGACACCTCCCTCTTCACAATGCGCTGTAACTCCTTGTAGTCCTGTCTATTCTCTTCAGTCCTGTCCATATCCCACTTCTTCTTGGCTAATCTCTTCCTCTGGATACTATCCTGAACTTCCTCATTCCACCACCAAGTCTCCTTATCTAAACAATCCCAATCTACTAAACAATCCCAATCTTATCTGCTTTCGGCTCCTCTCAACCAGCACTGGCCTCGGCCAAGGCCGCTGTTGGAACAACAATTCCCCCGGCAGAGCACTGCAGCGAGACGCTCTTGCGTTCCTTCCCCCACTTCTACAGACACCTGCTGATTGTTGACTCTCTTTGGGACTAATCAAGGTTGTCTCCATGGCAATTTGCTGTGTATCGCTATGACAATCTTGCGGACTGAGGCACACCAAGATTTGATGCCGGGAGCAACGACTCTCCAGGCCTACACTTACATACATACACACACACACACATACATATATAAAGATATGCACTCACCCCCCACCCCCCATCCCACGCCTTCGCCACTTTGTACCGCCAGTCTGACAAGCGGGTCTGTGACCAGCGCCGAAAGGCCGCAGGACCTGATGGCTGCTTGCCTGTGCTGGATTACCTCCACCCCCCACTCCCCTCCCCTGTTGCAAGTCATGTGTTTATGGCGTACTGTTTATGTGCTTATGTTGCTGAGGTGTTTTTTTCTTGTTCCCACACTGTACTCCCCACCGGAGGATAGTCTGGGGGTTGTTGTTTTTTTTTCTCCTCCCTTCCCTCATGTTATGCTGTATCTCTTCTCAATCCCCTGTCTTCCTGTCCTGTCCTCCCCTTGTATTGTATGTATTGTATGTATGGGCAGGTTGATGGCTAATTTCGCTGGTACCTGTGACCAGTGACAATAAAGGCTACTACTACTACTACTTATCTTCTTTCCTCCTTCCAGATGACACACCCAGCACCTTTCTCCCTGTCTCCCTGATCACTTCTGCTGTAGTTTCCCAGTCATCTGGCAGCACTACCTGAGCACCCAGAGCCTGCCTCAACTTCTGTCTAAATTCCTCACAACATTCCTTCTTTTTCAGCTTCCACCACTTAGTTTTCTTCTCTATTTTTGACCTCTTCCTCTTACAGACCATCAGAGTCATCCTACACACCACCATCCTATGCTGTCTGGCTACACTCTCTCCCACTACCACTTTACAGTCACTAATCTCTTTCAGATTGCCTCTTCTACAAAGGATGTAGTCTACCTGTGTTCTCCTACCTCCACTCTTGTAAGTCACTTTATGTTCCTAACAACATTCAACATCACCCCTTCAATCTCTAACTTCAGACTCATCACCCTGTCTGACGCTCTATTCACCTCCAGAACATTCCTCACAAACTCCTCCTTCAGGACCACACCTACCCCATTTCTCTTACTATCCACACCATAATAAAACAGCTTGAATCCTGCTCCTATACTACGAGCCTTGCTACCCTTCCACTTGGTCTCCTGTACACACAGTATATCCACCTTTCTTCTCTCCATCATATCAGCCAGCTCTCTACCTTTCCCTGTCATAGTACCAACATTCAGAGTTCCTATTCTCAGTCCTACACTCTTACCTTTCCTCTTCTGAGATCAATCTGAGATCAATCTGACCAATTAGACAGAAGGACCTTGGTAAGAGGTGACCAATGTGATCTAGTTGAGCTAAAGAGTTCATGCTTGAAGAAACTCGCAGAAGGTCCACCATCACTATGATACACCACAGATCTCCAGCTCTCGTATTTCCCTCTTTTATCTCTGTCACAGCTCACTGCAACAGAGAACAGACATTGATATAATTTAGCACAAATGTCTGAACTCGGTAGGAGCGATCCAGCCTGTAGCCGACTCCAACTCCCACCACAGGACATAAAAGAAAGAGAAAATCCTCCACAGCTATCTGTTCACCTGAACCACTTAAACTGCTGAAGTGCCAGATACCAACAAATGGTCTATATGTTGTCATTCTTCATGCATTGGAGCCACTGGAGTGGGACAAGGTCCGAATATACTGTGAAGGCCTGTCCCAGCAGATAGTGTCAGAGGGTGAGGACAGCATATTTGATGGCCAGACACTCCATCTCTATCATGCTGTACCTGCTCTCTAATATCAAGCACTTGCAGCTGATGTTCAGCATAGGGCACTCCCCACCTTCACCACTGGGGACAACATGGCCCCTAGCTCCCTGACTGTCATGTCAGTCTTTTAAAACAAAAAGGAGCGAGAAGTCAGGGAAATGTAAAAGTGGGGCACCACAGGGGGCAACATTTACCTCCACAAAAGCCTGTTGGCACTGAGGGGCTCCAGTGCTCAGTGCGGTGGCCAGCAGGCTCAGCTTCCCAATCAGGTGCAATTGTGTTGAATGCTGAACTAAAGTCTCTGAACAGCATTCATATGTAAGTGCCTTTATTGTTCAGGTGGGTGAGGACTAAATGAAGGGCCGTGGCAATAACATCATCCGTGGAGCATTTTGGACAATGTGCAAACTGTAGAAGGTTCAGTGAGTGTGAAAACTGGGTCTTGATATGCCTCATGACGAGCTACTCAAAGCACTTCATTACAATGCATGTGAGTGCGACGGGACGATAGTCATTGAAGCAGGACACTGTACAACAGTGGTTGTCTTGAGGCACGTTGGAACAACAGAGCTGCTCAGGGAAATGTTGAATATGTCAGTGTAGCAGAGTGAGAGATTAATTGCTCATCTGATCACGTGATGCGTGTACTTTATATAAAGGCAGGGTTCGTGTTACCTGGCTATGCGTCATTTTTGGCACCGCCCTCTCGTGGGACCCCATTCATGGTTTTCTCCAGGTATGTGTGTTTAACCCTCTGGGGTCGAAAGACGCGCCGGCGCGTCTTTGGCGCATTTTTCCTCTTCAACGTGAAGTTCACTTAAAATACTCCGTCATTCATAGTCATACACATACATGTAATACATCATTCGAAACTGTGAAGTGTCTACTTTTATTTGAGTGCCTTTATATTAACAACAAAATGCTGTGCTTTTGGCAAATAAAGAAAATATCCAGGGTGTGCATTCAGACATCTCTGTGAACTTGACCTTCTTCCTGAAACACGTTACAAACATGAACTGATAACTCCGCCAATACTTATCACACGAACATGATACATATGTCTAATGAAAGCTTGAAATGTCTACTTTTAAATGAGGTAATTAAAATCAAAAGCAAATATTGTCTTTTTGTGTAATCTGTATGCAAGTAAAGAGTGGTACAGTTTTTCTGGCTCGACCTCATTACCACTAATGTGATCCCACCTACCGCCGTGCGCGCCATTCATATGAAAATGACCTGAGCGGGCTATGCAAATAAGATCAACGCCCCCAAACAATGTAAGAAGCATAAAGTTTTAACAGATTCATTCACTTATCAACGCGCTGGGAAGATGACACGCTTTACAGCTGAGGAAGTTTCCTCAGATGAAGATGAAGAGCAGGACTCCGGCGACGAACGTTTGTATTTTGAAGAGCGACTTGATCCGCGAGCGAGGATATAATTTCTGAAGAGTAAGTTTTACTTACATTTGTTGAAATCTTGTGTGATGTAAAATTATATATACTGTATTGTATACAGACTATTTGCAAGCAGATATTAAGAGTGACTTTATAGAAACATCTCGTAATTGGGAACTTTTATTTACCTTAAAATGTTAGTTCTTATTTAGCTGTGTGCTGATTAATGCAATGTGAATATACAATATGTTATATAGCAATATCACTATTTAGAATATATTTTAACTAGTGTTTATTACGGTGGCCGGGAAGTGCAAAACAAATTAACAAAACCGAAAACACATTAACAAAACCCAAACCAAATTAACAAAACCCAAACCAAATTAACAAAACCCAAACCAAATTTGGTTTGGGTTTTGTTAATGTGTTTTCGGTTTTGTTAATTTGGTTTGGGTTTTGTTAATTTGGTTTGGGTTTTGTTAATTTGGTTTGGGATTTGTTAATGTGTTTTCCGTTTTGTTAATTTGGTTTGGGTTTTGTTAATTTGTTTTGCACTTCCCGGCCATCGTAATTTCAACACCATGAATATAATTAGTATCAATGTTATTTTTAACTCCGTTACATCAGCTTTTATACAAACACAAAAAATAGAAATGTACAGAGTTTGTTGGTAAATCTAACACACTGATGAATCGGTAGATTATAAGGTGGTGTCTATTAAGTAACTGAAAGTACAGTCCACCGATTTAGATAAACATAGAAAAGCATTTAAAACTCAACTTTACCTTGGAGATGGAAAAACATTTCTTTTTGATTCACTACGATTAAGTACTAAGTATATAAAGGTTATGAGTTTAGGAGGTTCTGCTGTTCACCGCCCTTAACTGATTTTAAAAAAAATTAGAAATACTAAAGTTGTGAAAACAAGTAAAAAAAATAAGCGAGCTCACTTTATACAGGTCTATGTGTAAAGAAAGACAAAATGTACAGAGTAAATAATAAATTTGTGTTTATCTTAAGTACAACAGGAGAGAAATGTCTTCATTCAGGACAAAAAGGATCTTCATTCTCTTATATGATACCATTGTTTATAGACAATGCTATAAAGACTGTATAGTGGTGTTATTAAGGTTGTATCTTTGAGGGTCCAAATTCTTTGCATGTGAAAAGCATACTAGACCAATAGTATTTTTTAACCAAGTGTTTACTTTTCTGTTCAACGTTTTTAAAGTGTTGTAAAACTGTATGCTTGGTAGTCAATAAATATTTATTTAAATCTGATCTCTTAGCAGAAAGTATGGCATGTCAGTATTTGCAAAAAGCTTTTGATGCATTTCCTGTAACAAGTAAATCTAATCTAATACAGATACTTTTAACCAGATGCCTCTGAAATGCTGCAGACAAGTTTCAGGCCTCGCTGCTGTACTGTTCATGAGGCAGAACACAATCTGCTGTAACATGAGCTAACACGACTCTTGGGTGTGGTCATTGTACCATTGATCATAAATGTGAGTTCAGTGTGGCTACTCATTTTATATATATATATATATATATATATATATATATATATATATATATATATATATATATATATATATATATTTTTTTGTTAATCAAGCAAAAATACCTACAAAAATCACCAAAAAAATATTTAACCCTTATAATTTCCTCCAATGCAAATTAGGAGTGCCGAGTCAACTTGATCTTGTCTGATTTGTCTGCTTATAAAAAATGAAGTATATATGATAGCCATTTTTTTTCACCTTTTTAGTCTAACTTGTTTAGTCTAACATATTAACATCTTCTTCTTCTTTCGGCTTTTCCCTTCAGGGGTCGCCACAGCGAATCATCTCTCTCCACCTAACCCTATCTTCTGCATCCTCAACACTTGCACCCACTAGCTTCAAATCCTCATTAATTACATCCATATACCTCCTCTTTGGCCTTCCTCTTTGCCTCCTGCCTGGCAGCTCCATGTCCAACATTCTCCTACCAATATACTCACTCTCCCTCCTCTGAACATGTCCAAACCATCTTAATCTTGCCTCCCTAACTTTGTCCCCCAAACGTCCAACATGGGCTGTCCCTCTGATGTACTCGTTCCTAATCCTGTCCAATATATTTTGCAAAAAAAAAAAAAGCTATATATATTTGGTATAATAAACCTTATTTATATTTAAAAAATGCCTAATTTTTTAGTTAAAAAATTTTTGAATTATTTTCACTTTAGAGGCACAAAAGTTGATGCACAATTACAAGCTGGTATATTTCAAAGGCAGGAGATTGTTTTGAAACCATTTTGACCATTTTTAATGTCAGCAAATAATAAAACCTGTTTTTTTCCAGGCCAAATTGACTTGAATTCTTATAAATCAAAAATTTTACAATGATCACCATTCTGTGTGTAATATCTATTTTGCCCACCTGATGTCATCTGATCAACCAACAACAGGCTACACACACACACACCCCCGTGTGTGTGTGTGTGTGTGTGTGTGTGTGTGTGTGTGTGTGTGTGTGTGTGTGTGTGTGTGTGTGTGAAGCTTGTTGGTAGATCAGATTTTGCCCCCAGCTGGACAAATGCATATAACAAGTGTGAAATATTTACAAATGAGAAGCTTTTGTTTTTACTGGAGGCCTAATGAATTGCAATGCCCGATGCTTGTGTGTGTGTGCGTGTGTGTGTGTGTGTAGTATCATTTCGGTAGATCATATTTTTTGAGGTTTAATAACATTTGAACAGATATCTGTATGAACTGTAGCTGCACGTCAATAAAGTCTCTGTAATAAAGATTTAATTATTTTAATAATAATTAAACATTGTGTGTGTTTACACCAAACCAATTTTCATTAAATAGCTAAATTCATCAAGTCAGAAACACTATTCTATTGTTCATGCATTTGTTACCTCTAGGTTGGATTGTTGTAATGTTTTACTGTCTGGATGTTCCAGTAGGAGCATAAACAAGCTCCAGTTAGTCCAGAACTCAGCAGCTAACTAGAACCAGAAGATATGAACACATCACCTCTATCTTATCCTCATTGTATTGGCTTCCAGTCAAGTTTCACATTAATTATAAAACACTATTATTAACCTATAAAGTACAGTGAGGAAAATAAGCATTTGAACACCCTGCTATTTTGCAAGTTCTCCCACTTGGAAATCATGGAAGGGTCTGAAATTGTCATCGTAGGTGCATGTCCACTGTGAGAGACATAATCTAAAAAAAAAAAATCCAGAAATCACAATGTATCATTTTTTAACTATTTATTTGTATGATACAGCTGCAAATAAGTATTTGAACACCTGTCTATCAGCTAGAATTCTGACCCTCAAAGACCTGTTAGTCTGCCTTTAAAATGTCCACCTCCACTCCATTTATTATCCTAAATTAGATGCACCTGTTTGAGGTCGTTAGCTGCATAAAGACACCTGTCCACCCCATACAATCAGTAAGAATCCAACTACTCACATGGCCAAGACCAAAGAGCTGTCCAAAGACACTAGAGACAAAATTGTATACCTCCACAAGGCTGGAAAGGGCTACGGGGAAATTGCCATGCAGCTTGGTGAAAAAAGGTCCACTGTTGGAGCAATCATTAGAAAATGGAAGAAGCTAAACATGACTGTCAATCTCCCTCGGACTGGGGCTCCATGCAAGATCTCACCTCGTGGGGTCTCAATGATCCTAAGAAAGGTGAGAAATCAGCCCAGAACTACACGGGAGGAGCTGGTCAATGACCTGAAAAGAGCTGGGACCACCGTTTCCAAGGTTACTGTTGGTTTGAAATCATGCATGGAACGGAAGGTTCCCCTTCTTAAACCAGCACATGTCCAGGCCCATCTTAAGT
Source organism: Tachysurus vachellii (assembly GCF_030014155.1). Classification (NCBI taxonomy): domain Eukaryota; kingdom Metazoa; phylum Chordata; class Actinopteri; order Siluriformes; family Bagridae; genus Tachysurus; species Tachysurus vachellii. The sequence goes on along the minus strand of NC_083473.1, from coordinate 1,547,132 downwards.
TTGCCAATGACCATTTGGATGATCCAGAGGAGTCATGGGAGAAAGTTACTGTATGGTCAGATGAGACCAAAATAGAACTTTTTGGTCATAATTCCACTAAACGTGTTTGGAGGAAGAAGAGTGATGAGTACCATCCCAAGAACACCATCCCTACTGTGAAGCATGGGGGTGTTTTTCTGCACATGGGACAGGGCGACTGCACTGTATTAAGGAGAGGATGACCGGGGCCATGTATTGCGAGATTTTGGGGAACAACCTCCTTCCCTCAGTTAGAGCATTGAAGATGGGTCGAGGCTGGGTCTTCCAACATGACAATGACCCGAAGCACACAGCCAGGATAACCAAGGAGTGGCTCTGTAAGAAGCATATCAAGGTTCTGGCGTGGCTTGTGGGTTGGATCTTTGGAGGGAGCTCAAACTCCGTGTTTCTCAACGACAGGCCAGAAATCTGACTGATCTAGAGAAGTTCTGTGTGGAGGAGTGGGCCAAAATCCCTCCTGCAGTGTGTGCAAATCTGGTGAAAAACTACAGGAAACGTTTGACCTGTAATTGCAAACAAAGGCTACTGTACCAAATATTAACATTGATTCAAATACTTATTTGCAGCTGTATCATACAAATAAATAGCTACAGTACCTGAGAGATCTTTAGTTTTTTTATGATCTGTCACACTCCTACTTTTTTTTTATGATCCATCACACCTACTTTGATTAAAAGCTTCAGGATATTTGTTTGTACCATTAAGTACTACAGTCTCTAGCAGGGGGCAGAGCTTTTTCTTACAGAGCCCCACAATTATGGAACAGACTTCCAATTAGTGTCCGGGACTCGGTCTCAAACAGTCTCAGTGTTCAAATCCAGGCTAAAAACACATTTATTTTAACTTTTTATGAATAGCTTTTCTCAGATCTGGAGGGTTCATGGTCATAGAGAGTTTGGTGAACTGGGATGATTGGATGCTGTCTCTTGACCACTCTCACAAGTCACTCAGACTTGCTCTTTCATTGGATGCTTTATATCTGTTATGAGTCTGTCTGTGTTTCTGTCCTGTTCCTGTCTGCTGTCTTTCCCGGTTGTTAATTGTTTGCTCCGCCCACTCTTTGGTTTCCATGGACATTAATTGTACTCCTTCTCTCCTTCAGGTGTCTTGTCTTTGTCTCTAATTAGTTCTGCTGTGTGATTGGTTCTTGTCTCTTATATATACTCTGTTTGTTCACTTCCCTGGTGTTGGTCGTTGTTGCATGTTGGATGTTGGTGTGCCTGTTCCCGTTTCCTATTAGCCCTGTTTGTTGCCTTGTTCTGTCTGTCTGCCTGTCTGTTTAGCTGTTTCTTGTGTTTTGGACTATTAAACTTGAAAATCTGCATTTGGATCCTCACTCGCCTTTGTCCTGCACCGTAACAATATCCCAGGAAGCTGGGATATGCTGGGCCCCTGAGCAAGGCCCTTAACCCTCAAGTGATCAGTTGCATAAAATGAAATAAAATGTAAGTCACTCAGGATAAGGGAGTCTGCCAAATGCCATAAATGTTAAATTGATTTGCATTAAATACTTGACATTCATTTACAATTTTTTTAAGAAGAATCATTAGTTGCATAGATAAATATGAACAAGGACAACAGTCTAGTCTAGTGTAAGGTCAAAGCAGATGCATGTATATTACAGAATTTCCCTGGAGTAGCTTACAGCTTGCTAGCTAGACCCGACTGCTAAGAATTCTGAAAAAATATGAATATTTTATTATTGTAACAAAAGCCATTTCAATATGTTATCAGCTCACATGGCTCTTGGATGAAGACTCACTCACTCTAACATCACGCTACACATCAGCAGCGGAAAAACTTCATTTTCATAGGAAGCTATTGAGGAAATTCAACCTATAATGACTGATTTCAAACAGGACGTTGTAGTTAAAACCTGCAGCTCCTCATCTCCTGTAGCAGGAAGTGCACAAAAATCTCTCTGGAGTTACAGTTTATTGTCATGTAACTAATACATATATTGATTGCATTCCACTATGTCTAGCTGACCTGAGCAGACCTATGTCTAGCTGACCTGTTTTGACAGCATTCCAAATTCACACTGCTGTTTTCAGCTATTGATGTGGATAATGAGTTCTGGTTTGTTCCCTTTCAGAGACAGCCGTGGTTAGTGTTTTTACATTAACAGTACAGAAGATGTACTTATCCAGAGCGACAGAAAAAAGTGCTTTGAAATCTCCATCAATGAAACAAAACACTGGTTCACTAGGACACAGACTTAGGAAACCGTCAGCCTAAAACTTTTTTAGGAGCTTTTCATTTTAATTACATAAGAGGTAGGATTTAACCTGTAATTTGGCAACGGCCAGTAACTCAGCTGTTCAGACATCTAGGGGAAGTTAATTCCACCACCTTGATGCCAGAACAGAGAAGAATACCTACCTCCACCTACTAGGTGTGTACCTACCTCTTACACTGAGAGATGGTGGGACCAGTGGAGAAGTGCTGGTAGGCTTGAGGGAGTGAGGTGAAGTGTGAGGAGTGATAAGAGCTTTGAGGTAAGAGGGAGCTGATGTGTTTTTGGCTCTTTACTCTGATGTATGTGTATGTGATACTCTGATATGTGTATGTGAAAAATAAAATTTGATTTGATTTGATGTATGAGCTACCTGAAGGCGGTGCAGATGCATGATGGTAAATTAATACTCTTAACTTTAATAATATTAACACTCTTTATTCTAGAAAGAGGACCATCAAAAAATACTTAAATGTTTGACCCATAGCAGGTGTTGGTCAGAGGGGCAGGTGAGTTACCCCTTTTTACTCTTTCAGAACCTGACATTCATTCAATTCAATTCAATTCAATTCAAGTTTATTTGTATAGCACATTTTACAATGGACATTGTCTCAAAGCAGCTTCACAGAACATAAACATAGAGCAGAAGGTAAACATAAGGAGTAATATAAAGAATTAATATAATAAAAATTCAAAATATATATAGTTCACAGTGTGTATGTATTTATATGTATTAGTGTTAATTTCGTCATCTATTTTTAATTTAGTCTTAGTCTTGTGCCAAATGTCCTTGTTAGTTTTAGTCATATTTAGTCATTCACATCTCTTTTTTGTTAGTCAAGTTTTAGTCGACTAAAAGTCCCGTCATTTTAGTCTGGTTTTGGTCAAAAGAAAACTCAAGGTATCTTAGTCAAGTTTTAGTCGACTAAAAGTCTTTTAATTTTAGTCTAGTTTTAGTCAAAAAATTGTAGCTTGACCACATCTGGAATCTATTGTAAGAATAAATACAACGAGGCCACATTAAATGCAATAATATCAGGAACACAAGTGTTATAGTAGAAATAAATAACTTAATGAAATGCCTAAGATCAAAACTGTAGGTGTGTTTATATACTGTATATATAAATTATTATATATATAAATTATCAATACCATATATAACATGGTATTGCCCAAACCATTATTGATGATATTTGGAGCAATATTACATGTAATTGTTAAACTTGATTCCCTTACATATACATTTGTTTTTAAGCCTAATTATTAATTATGATTATAATGTGATTGTGACAGAGGGGTGGGAAGAGGTTTCAGGTTGGGGGTGCTGAGTTTTTTCTGTCACCACTTTTGAATAAGAAACAATATCAAGGCTATAAAACTGGTCAAAACTCCGCGAATCACAAAAGTATCAGTGAGAAGTTGAGAACACTCGTTTAAACAGTGCACACACTCGAACTTGACCGCACATCACATTTTTTACTTTATCAATACTGCTTTTAATCGTAATGCAAAGACCGGTCGGGACATAAGCTGTCATGTACAATAAAAGAGCTGCGCAGTGACAGGAAATATAATTTAACACAAAAAGCCTGACTAGACCAGGGGTGGACTTGTGCTCAGGAGTTTTTATTTATTTATTTATTTATTTGAGCGGCGTGTGGACGAATTCTTTCTACGCACACACTATTTTATTTTTTGATAACAGACCGCTGCGAACTGTAACACACTGTTGCCATGAAAAACAGAGCGTTGCCATGGACACACAGGATTCTAACCGTAGAGACGGAGCGCACTATTTTCTTTAGCGGAAGCAATACCATCGTTTTTAAATCAATAAACTCAAAATCAATATTTTAAAGGCGTAACAGCTGATGAAAAAGCAGAGACGAAATTGTAGACGAAAATGAAGGGAGCTTTTATCTTAGTTTTTATTTTATACAAAACATTTTCGTCTCGTCTTTTTTCGTCAACAATAATGCATGTTAATTTAGTCTTAGTCAGCGTTTTTGGACAGTGGTGCAGTCTCGTCATCGTCTCGTCTTAGTCATGAAAAAAAAAGGTTGTTGACGAACATATTTCGTCTCGTCTCGTCTGACGAAATTAACACTAATATGTATTAATCCCCAATGTGCAAGTCTGAGGTGACTCAGGCAGCAGTGGCAAAGAAAAACTCCCTGAGATTGGTAAAGGAAGAAACCTTGAGAGGAACCAGACTCAAAGGGGAACCCATCCTCATATGGGTGACACTGGGGGGTGTGATTACAAATATACAGTCAGACAAGTGTTGTATTGGTGTAGGGATCACATGGACTTCAGATCTCCTCTTAGTATGACAGGGTCCAACTGGAGCTGGTACTGTAGATCTGTAGATGTCTCAGGATTCTCACAGAGTCGGCCTCATCTCAGTGGAGGTCCAAAAACTTCATCGCACAGAAGACGATCGGAGCTGGTACAATGTCTGGATGTCTCGGCATGGGTAGAAAAAAAGAAGAGCAGTGCAGAGGGATTAACATATCTGCTGTTCATAAAAATGTGCAAGTCTAGTGTAATAGTGCACAATATAATGGAATGTATTCTGTGTACGCCTGACTAAAGAGATGAGCTTTTAATCTGTATTTAAACTGGGAGAGTGTGTCTGAGCCCCGAACACTATCAGGAAGACTATTCCAGAGTTTGGGAGCTAAATAAGAAAACGCTCTACCGCCTTTAGTAGACTTAGATATTCTGGGAACTACCAGAAGTCCTGAGTTTTGTGATCTCAGAGAGCATGAAGGATTGTAACGTGTTAGAAGACTAGTCAGATACATGGGAGCTAAACCATTAAGAGCCTTGTACGTAAGTAGCAGCAGTTTGTAATCGATTCTAAACTTAACAGGTAACCAGTGTAGAGATGATAAAATTGGGGTTATATGCTCATACTTTCTTGTTCTAGTGAGAACTCTGGCAGCTGCATTTTGGACTAACTGTAGACTATTTATTAAAGATGCAGGACAACCAACTAGTAATGCATTACAATAGTCCAGTCTAGAGGTCATGAAAGCATGAACTAGCTTCTCATCATCAGATACAGACAGGATGTTTCTCAGCTTGGCAATATTTCTAATAATAATAATAATAATAATAATACATTTTATTTAAAGGCGCCTTTCTGAACACTCAAGGTCACCGTACAAAAAACAACAAAGACAATCAAAATCGAATAGCTACATTGCGATACAAATTAGACCAGCATTACAAATTATGGTGTAGAATAAGCTAAACTGAACAGATGAGTTTTAAGCTGAGATTTGAATAATGAAAGAGAATCAATATTACGGAGTTCAGATGGAAGTGAGTTCCAGAGCTGAGGTGCAGAGTAACTGAAAGCTCTATTCCCCATAGTTACAAGACGGACAGAGGGAACAATGAAATGAGTGGAAGAAGAAGATCTAAGAGTACGAGTTTGTTTTGGAGTATGAAGAAGATCAAGAAGATATGAAGGTGCAAGATTGTGGATAGCTTTAAATGTTAGAAGAAGAATTTTATACTTAATACGAAAAATAATGGGAAGCCAATGAAGCTGTTCCAGAACAGGTGTAATATGATGGATAGAGGAAGTACGAGTGATAATGCGGGCAGAAGAATTTTGAACAAGTTGCAGCTTATGAAGGGTTTTGTGAGGAAGCCCAATAAGAAGGGAATTACAGTAGTCAAGCCGGGAGGTTACTAGACTGTGAACAAGAGTGGTGGTTGATTGGATCGTGAGAAAGGAGCGAAGCCTATTGATATTTCGAAGGTGAAAGTATGCAGACCGAGTAACATTATTTACATGAGAGGTGAAAGAAAGGGTACTATCAAAGATGACACCAAGACTCTTAACCTGAGATGAGGGAGCTATGAGAGATTCATCAATGGAAATAAGAAAATTTGAGAATTTGTTAAGCACAGATTTTGTGCCTATAATGAGAAATTCTGTTTTATTACTATTTAGTTTAAGAAAATTTGCTGAAAACCATGATTTTATGTCAATGAAACAATCAGTAAGAGCAGATGGAGGGAGTTTGGAATGTGGTTTTGTGGAAAGGTAGAGCTGGGTGTCATCGGCATAGCAATGAAACTTGACCTGATGCTTATGAAAAATATGTCCAAGGGGTAAAAGGTAAGTAATAAATAGCAAAGGGCCCAGGACAGAGCCCTGGGGTACAACAGAGGTAACGGAAACTGTCGAAGAGGTGAATGATTTTAGTTGAACGAACTGTGTGCGATCAGAGAGATATGAATGAAACCATTTCAGAGGTGTGTTGGTGATGCCAATAATGGAAAGCCTGTCTAAAAGAATATTGTGGGAAATTGTATCAAAAGCTGCACTCAGATCAAGGAGTAGGAGGATGGATAGTAAGCCAGAATCAGCTGCTATAAGCAAATCATTTGTAATTTTCAATAGAGCCGTTTCAGTGCTATGAAATGGGCGAAAACCAGATTGAAATTGTTCATATAGATTGTTGCCAGACAAATGAATATGAAGTTGAGCAGCAACAACTTTTTCCAAAATTTTAGAAATAAAAGGAAGATTAGAAATAGGACGAAAATTATTAAGGTTGTTGGTATCCAATCCTGGTTTCTTTAGAATTGGAGTTACAGCAGCTGTTTTGAAAATAGAAGGAACAACTCCAGTGGTAAGGGAAGAATAAATAATACCCATGATAAAAGGGGACAGAGAGGAAGCAGTAGCCTTAACAAGGACAGTTGGTATAGGATCAAGAACACAAGTTGAAGATTTAGATTGATGAATAAGTTTTAAGATGTCATCAATTGAGGGTAGAATAAACTCAGAGAACAGTTGTGTAGGAACAGGTAAAACTGAGACACATGGAGTAGAAACAGGAGTGGCCATAAGTTGATGATGAATGTCTTCAATTTTTGAAGTAAAGAATGAAGCTAAAGTATTGCAAAAATCAGATGAATACAAATGAGAGGGAAGTGAATTGGGGGGTGTTGTAAAATTTTTCAATAAAGAAAAAAGAACCCTTGAATTCCCTTCATTAGAACCAATTAAGCCAGAATAGTATGTAGATTTAGCTTTGGCAATAGTTTCTTTATAGTAAGACATATGTTCTGAATACATTTCCTTGTGCACAGTAAGGCCAGTTCTTCTAAAAAGTCTCTCAAGCCGTCGTCCTTTTGCTTTCAATTGCCTGAGAAAAGGAGTGAACCAGGGTGCAGTAACAGCAAATGAAACAGTCCTAGTCTTAAGTGGGGCAAAAATATTAAGCAAATTATGGAGACTATCATTATAATGAGAGACCAAGTTATCTGGAGTGGAACAGCTGTCAGCCTTAGGAAGACTTGCAATGCTTAAAGACAAGCTGTCCAAATTAATGTCCTTGATTTTTCGAAATGATATCATGCGTACAGATTTCGATTTGAAAAGTGGAAGATTAACATTAAAAGACAGTAACAGATGATCAGTACATGGAAAAAAGTCTGCATTAAGGTTGTCTGGAGAGACACCTGAACAACAGATTAAATCCAAAGTATGTCCTTTAGAATGCGTGGGAAAATTCACATGCTGCTGCAGTCCGAAGCTATCCAGACAAGATGTAAATTCTTTAGTAAGATTGTTGTGAACATCATCCATGTGAATATTGAAATCCCCCACAAGAATTATATTTGGTGAGAGTGTAGTTATTTGATTCAAAAAAGCAGCAAAGTCAGGGATAAAATCCTTGTTGAACTTTGGTGGTCGATATACAGTACTGATAATAGTTGGAGTAGATCCAGAGAGCTGACAAACAGCAGCCTCAAATGAGTGGGAGGCAGAAACATTCAAAGACATCAGTCTCCACTTCTCACGGTAGATTATCGCCAGACCGCCTCCTCGACCAGAGTCACGTGGTTGAGAGATGTAAACAAACCCTGGCGGAATGGCGTTATTGAGTCCAATAAAGTCATTTTGTTGCTGCCATGTTTCGGTTAAAAAGAGAAAATCAATCTTGCGATTTGCAAGGAGATCCTGCACAAGATGCCCCTTACTCGTAAGTGAGCGGATGTTAAGAAGACCGAAACTCACAGTGTTGTTGTTGCTTGGTCTGCAGTTAGCCGAGTTAGCCGGGTTTGCCAGCACACGCTGACCGGCGCGGCGACCGGCGTTCCTTCGTGGGCGTCGAACAGCTGACCATAGCGACTTTATTTCACTGGATTTATTATACCAGAAGTTCCGCCGAGAGCCACGATGAATGTATTTCCGTCTTGGCAGATATAAGATGTCCGGATGAGCAAGCAGTGCAGGAGGTGTTGAATCATACAAACACGGACGGAAACTCAAAAGTTCAGCAGCAGAGTATTGAAACAGTACTGCGGACTGTACAAGAGGTAGTACAGTCCAGGCAAGTACAAGCCATAGACAATAGATCCTCATTGTAGTCTACGCAGTGTATATGATGTTTAATAATTATTGTTATCCGGGAGAGCAGCGGCAGCCAAGACGCGCCAGCGTTCACTCTAACCCTTCTCCTAACCCTTCTCCCTTCTTTCTAAGGTGAAAGAAGGCTGTTTTTGTGGTTTGGGCGACATGATTTTCAAAGGACAAGTTGCTGTCTAATATAACACCCAGGTCTTTCACTGTCAAGCTACTAGTAACAGTACATCCCTCTAATTGGAAGTTAAATTGTGAGAGTTCCTGTGTACTGGTTTTTGGACCGATAAGTAGTATTTCTGTCTTATCAGAGTTTAATAACAGAAAATTACAGCTCATCCAGTCCTTTATCTTTCTAAGGCACTGAGTTAATTTGGACAATTTAGCTATTCATCTGGTTTTGATGAGATATATAACTGGGTTTCATCAGCATAACAGTGGAAATTAATCCCATGTCTTCTAATAATGTTCCCTAATGGAAGCATGTGTATCGAGAAAAGCGGAGGTCCTAGAACTGACCCTTGAGGGACCCCATGATTAACTGGTAGTAAACTGGAGGATTCACCATCTAATTCTATAAAATGGTATCAGTCAGATAGGTAGGATCTAAACCAACTTAAAACCTGTCCATGAATACTTGTGTAATTTTGTAAGGGATCTAGGAGAATGTTGTGATCTATAGTGTCGAATGCAGCACTAAGGTCAAGTAGAACTAATAGTGACATACAGTCTTGGTCTGAAGCTAAAAACAGGTCATTTGTGACTTTCACAAGTGCAGTTTCTGTGCTATGACGGGGCTCTTCGAGGATATTGTTCTCCTGTAAGAAGGAGCTCAGTTGAACAGACACAACCTTTTCTAGTATTTTAGACATAAACGGAGGGTGTGAAATAGTTCATTTGGATCTAAATTAGGTTTTTTGATGAGTGGCCTAATGACTGCCAACTTGAAAGACTTAGGGAGGTAACCTAAAGATAGCGAGGAGTTAATAATATAAAGAAGAGGCTCACCAGCTTTATTTAAAACTTATTTCAGTAATTTAGTTGGGATGGGGTCTAGTGAACAAGTTGTTGATTTAGCTGTAGTAATAAGCTTATCTAACTCTTCCTGTCCTGTACTTGTAAAGCAATGTAGTTTTGTGTGTAGAGCCTTAGGTGAGGTTGGGTCACTAGTTGTTCTCATATGTTGAGCGTCATCTATTTTACTCCTGATACTTTCGATTTTATCAGTAAAGAATCTCATAAAATCCTCACTACTGAACTGTGATGGAATAGTGTGTTCAGATTTCTGGGGTTTTGTTAATCTAGCCACTGTGTTAAATAAAAACCTAGGATTGTTCTGGTTATTTTCTATGAGTTTGCTCAGGTGCTCAGCCCTGGCAGCTTTTAGAACCTGTCTATAGCTGGACATACTTTCTTTATACGCAATTCTAAAAACCTCTAATTTAGTTTTCCTCCACTTTCGCTCGAGGTTACGGGTCTCTCTCTTGAGGGTGTGAGTATGACTATTATACCAAGGTGCAAGCTTTTTATCTCTAACCTTCTGTAATCTGATTGGGGCAACAGTGTCTAATGTGTGAGTGAATATAGCGCCTATGCTGTTAGTGATTTCATCTAGATCGCCTGTGTTTAAGGGTACAGTAAGAAGTCCAGACAGATCAGGCAGGTTATTTGTGAATTTGTCTTTAGTGGTTGGAGTAATAGTTCTACCGAGTCGATAACGTGGTGAGACACAGTTAGTCTGTTCTACAGGTAGTGTGTACATTATGAGGTAATGGTCTGTGATGTCATCACTTTGAGGAATGATATCTATATCAGTGACATCTATTCTGTGATATTATTAAATCTAGTGTATGGTTACGATGGTGAGTTGCTCTAGTGATGTTTTGTTGAAGCCCAAGTGAGTTTAGTAAGTCCATGAATGTGAGTCCTAACGCATCGTTTGTGTCGTCAACATGAATGTTAAAATCTCCTACAATTAACGCTTTATCAAAGCTAACCAATAGGTCAGAAAGAAAATTCAGTGAATTCATAACTGCAATCTTTGTGAACCAATCTCGTCCCACTGATTTATAATGTTGTAAACACCACCTGATGCCTCATACACTCAGATTATTGCTGCAGATTTATTTTCATAATCCAGGATCTGTTTCATTCATGTTATGAATAAACACATTTCCTGGAGTTTACTGTTCAATTTACACTGAAGAAGTAAAATTAAGGAGTGTGTCTGTGTCAGTGTAATTAATCTAGCCATGGGGGTCACAGTCCAGTGACTTCTGTGCCGGTCCCAAGGCCGGATAAATAGAGAGGGTTGCGTCAGGAAGGGCATCCGGCGTAAAACATTGCCAAATCTAACCATGCGAATTGTCAGTACGAATTTCATACCGGATCGGTCGAGGCTCGGGTTAACAACGACCGCCATCGGCGCCGTTGACCTACAGGGCGCCGGTGGAAATTGGGCTACTGTTGGTCGAAGAAGTAGAGGAGGGAGGAGAGTGCACAGACAGAGAGAGAAGAGGAAAGGTAAGAGTGTAGGACTGGGAATAGGAACTCTGAATGTTGGTACTATGACAGGGAAAGGTAGAGAGCTGGCTGATATGATGGAGAGAAGGAAGGTGGATATACTGTGTGTACAGGAGACCAAGTGGAAGGGTAGCAAGGCTCGTAGTATAGGAGCAGGATTCAAGCTGTTTTATTATGGTGTGGATAGTAAGAGAAATGGGGTAGGTGTGGTCCTGAAGGAGGAGTTTGTGAGGAATGTTCTGGAGGTGAAGAGAGTGTCAGACAGGGTGATGAGTCTGAAGTTAGAGATTGAAGGGGTGATGTTGAATGTTGTTAGTGGTTATGCCCCGCAGGTAGGTTGTGAGTTAGAGGAGAAAGAGAGATTCTGGTGTGAATTCGATGAGGTGATGGAGAGTATTCCCAAGGGTGAGAGAGTGGTGATAGGAGCGGATTTTAATGGACATGTTGGTGAGGGGAACACAGGTGATGAGGAGGTGATGGGCAAGTTTGGAGTTAAGGAAAGGAACCTTGAAGGACAGATGGTAGTAGACTTTGCTAAGAGCATGGACTTGGCTGTGGTTAACACTTATTTTCAGAAGAGGGAGGAACATAAAGTGACTTACAAGAGTGGAGGTAGGAGAACACAGGTAGACTACATCCTTTGTAGAAGAGGCAATCTGAAAGAATTAGTGACTGTAAAGTGGTAGTGGGAGAGAGTGTAGCCAGACAGCATAGGATGGTGGTGTGTAGGATGACTCTGATGGTCTGTAAGAGGAAGAGGTCAAAGATAGAGAAGAAAACTAAGTGGTGGAAGCTGAAAAAGGAGGAATGTTGTGAGGAATTTAGACAGAAGAATTTAGGCAGGCTCTGGGTGGTCAGGTAGTGCTGCCAGATGACTGGGAAACTACAGCAGAAGTGATCAGGGAGACAGGGTGAAAGGTGCTGGGTGTGTCATCTGGAAGGAGGAAAGAAGATAAGGAGACTTGGTGGTGGAATGAGGAAGTTCAGTATAGTATCCAGAGGAAGAGATTAGCCAAGAAGAAGTGGGATATGGACAGGACTGAAGAGAATAGACAGGACTACAAGGAGTTACAGCGCAGAGTGAAGAGGGAGGTGTCTAAGGCCAAGCAGAAGGCATATGACGAGTTGTACACTAGGTTAGACACTAGAGAAGGAGAGAAGGACTTGTACAGGTTAGCTAGGCAGAGGGATCGAGATGGGAAGGATGTGCAGCAAGTTAGAATTATTAAGGATAGAGATGGAAGGGTGCTCACAAGTGAGGAGAGTGTACAGAGGAGATGGAAGGAATACTTTGAGGAGCTGATGAATGAGGAAAATCAGAGGGAAAAAAGAGTAGAAGGGGTGAACTCTGTGGAACAGGAAGTAGATAAGATTAGAAAGGATGAAGTCAGGAAGGCTTTGAAGAGGATGAAAAGTGGAAAGGCAGTTGGTCCTGACGACATCCCGGTAGAGGTCTGGAAGTGTAGGAGAGGCAGCAGTGGAATTTTTAACTAGTTTGTTCAACAGGGTTTTAGAAAGTGAGAGGATGCCTGAGGAATGGAGAAGGAGTGTGTTAGTGCTGATCTTTAAGAATAAGGGTGACCTGCAGAGTTGCAGCAACTATAGGGGGATAAAGTTGATGAGCCATACAATGAAGTTGTGGGAAAGAGTAGTGGAAGCTAGGTTAAGGAAGGTGGTGGAAATTTGTGAGCAGCAGTATGGCTTCATGCCCAGAAAGAGCACAACAGATGCAATTTTTGCTCTGAGAATGTTGATGGAGAAGTATAGGGATGGTCAGAGGGAGTTGCACTGTGTGTTTGTAGACTTAGAGAAAGCGTATGACAGGGTGCCAAGAAAAGAGCTGTGGTACTGTATGAGGAAGTCAGGAGTAGCAGAGAAGTATGTCAGAATGGTGCAGGACATGTATGAGAGGAGCAGGACAGTGGTGAGGTGTGCTGTAGGTCAGACAGAGGAGTTCACAGTGGAGGTGGGACTGCATCAGGGATCGGCTCTGAGCCCCTTCCTGTTTGCTATAGTGATGGACCAGTTGTCAGAGGAGGTCAGACAGGAGTCTCCTTGGACGATGATGTTTGCAGATGACATTGTGATCTGTAGTGAGAGCAGGGAGCAGGTGGAAGAAAACCTGGAGAGGTGGAGGTTTGCGCTGGAGAGAAGAGGAATGAAAGTCAGTCGTAGTAAGACTGAGTACATGTGTGTGAATGAAAGGGAGGGAAGTGGAACAGTAAGGTTACAGGGTGAAGAGGTGAAGAAGGTACAGGAGTTTAAGTACTTGGGGTCAACAGTCCAGAGTAATGGAGAGAGTGGGAAAGAAGTAAAGAAGCGAGTGCAGGCAGGTTGGAGTGGGTGGAGAAAGGTGTCCGGAGTTCTGTGTGATAGGAAAATATCAGCAAGAATCAAGGGGAAGGTGTACAGGACAGTGGTGAGACCGGCCATGCTGTATGGTTTAGAGACAGTGTCACCGAAGAAGAGACAGGAGTCGAAGCTAGAGGTAGCCGAACTGAAGATGTTGAGGTTCTCTTTGGGAGTGACAAGATTGGACAGGATTAGGAACGAGTACATCAGAGGGACAGCCCATGTTGGACGTTTGGGGGACAAAGTTAGGGAGGCAAGATTAAGATGGTTTGGACATGTTCAGAGGAGGGAGAGTGAGTATATTGGTAGGAGAATGTTGGACATGGAGCTGCCAGGCAGGAGGCAAAGAGAAAGGCCAAAGAGGAGGTATATGGATGTAATTAATGAGGATTTGAAGTTAGTGGGTGCAAGTGTTGAGGATGCAGAAGATAGGGATAGGTGGAGAGAGATGATTCGCTGTGGCGACCCCTGAAGGGAAAAGCCGAAAGAAGAAGAAGAGAAGTCTGTGTCAATGTAATTATATTTCTTATTGATACAATAATAAATAGTGTGTTTACTGTAAATATTTACATATAAATTCTACATTTAATGGGGCTTCATATAATCAATATATTAAAAACCATATGACTGATTTTACTCCCATCAAGTATTTCTTAAATATGTTTTTCACTGTAAAATAAACACATTTCAAATGCCTGCAGGCCAAAACAGCATCAGTTCCTTTTGTGAATGTTGGATAACAGATGTTAAAAGTATCCAAGGTTCAGTGGACATGTAGAACTTGGTGGTGTGTCTTGTTAAACACAGAACAACTTAATCCCTTTACTCTCATTTATTCTTGTTGATGTTGCATGCTGAAATAAATGAAGTTCCAGACGTGCATGATTTGATGGGTTCGTTTATTGTATTTTATTTTCTCTCTCTGCTTACAAATGAAGCGCTAATTCCAAGCTTTTTCACACACCAAAAACTCTCCGTCTTTTCTTATTAACTCTTTGTTTTCAGTCCTCGCTTGCACCTTTTTTTCCCCCTATAGAGCCCCATACAGTTAGATTGCTAGCACAACATGCCTTCTTGAGCATTCATCACAGCAGTTTGAGCAGTTTCATGCATTTACACAAACATTTCTCCAGATCAGACTTGCATTAAACCCATCATAAATCCAAAACACAAACATCAAAATGAACTACATAATGCAAAACAAAAAAAAACATGGGGGGGGGGGCATTATTTCCTTCAATTACATAAGCCCCACACTCTCCCCTCCAAAATGAATGTCGACTCGACATCATCTAGTTCCCAGTAACAATGTGTGAACATTAGAGCAAGATAGCACACACGGGAGTCAGTTATTATACTCAATGCTAATTTGTCTTGCAACTACCTTAGTATGACACCTATCTCCCATTTAATGTCATCCGCTGGCATAGACACCACTGGCCACATGATGTCTTAAGGATTACCTCATCATAAGACGGGTCACGCATCAAGTACTGAGGGGTTGTCACCTGCAACATGCTCTATGCTCTATATACAGACCCACATATAGCTTTTTGCATGTTTCATCAAATTTTAGCAGTCTATGTGTCAATGTCTGTTTACTGGTACTATATGTGCATTAACTAAAACATAAGTCTATAACCCCTTTCTCCATGAACTGTTTCTTACTTTAGAACAATGAACTGTGCCAATAATACTTCATACAACAACTATGAAGTTAAATAACTCTGTGCAATAGAAGGTTTGCCTAATGTATCATATGTAAATATCGTGGGTGGATGTCTTTGCCTGAAAGGATACTTTCTCTGTGACAGATGAGTTACAGCTGGGCCACCCTCGTCTACCTCGTCCGATGATGTCTCCTCTCCCGCTTCTGTCATCTCATTTACATTCCCCATTACATCTGCAACTATTCCTGAGTTTCTTTTCCCTTCATCACATTCCTCCTCTATGGGCAGTGCCTGCTCATTATCTAGCTCCTGGTCTAGCTCTCCACCCATATCTGTTAACTGGAGCTCCTCCTCCTCTGAACCCAACCGGCTTGTGCTCTCTGCAAGCTGCTTTGTCGACAGTGTCCTTAAGCATCTCCAGTCATTCTCATCCCCTGTATCCTCTTCAGCCACCATATTCACTTGACGTGTGTGCCTTTTCCTCTTTGGTTGCAATTTGTTTTCCTTCTGGTCGCTATTGTCTATGGGTAGGAAATCACAGGGCAGCAACAAGTTTCTATGCAGCACTCTTGCTACCCCTGAGCCACGCTCTGGCTTCACTACATACACTGGGCTCTTCATACTTTCTTTCTGTCACAACATAAACTTGATCCTCCCAGTAAGAACGGAGTTTTCCCGGCCCACCCCTTTCTCCACAATTTCTCACCAGTACTCTGTTTCCGGGCTGGAGATCTGCTCCATGTATTTTCTTATCATAGCCGTGCTTTGCTCTACTCTGTTCTTTTTGGACTGTTCTTGATGCCAATTCATACGCTTCCTCCATGCGCTTTTTCCACTTGGCGACATAATCATCATGTGAAGTTCCACACTCTCCTGGCTTCCGGCCAAACATTAAATCAATGGGCAGCCTTGGGTTTCTCCCATACAGAAGGTAGTATGGAGCATACCCAGTTACTTCGCTTCGTGTGCAGTTATATGCATGGACTACCTTGTTTAAGGAGCTCTTCCAATCAGACTTTGCTTGACTCGGCAGGGATCTGAGCATTGACAGCAATGTTCGATTGAACCTTTCGACCTGTCCATTTCCAGCAGGGTGGTATGGGGTTGTGTGGGAGTGTTGGATACCACAAAATTCCTTCATCTGGGCGAACAACTTGTTCCCAAATTCCTTCCCCTGATCATGGTGAAGTTTGGTGGGAAATCCATGCCTGAGAACAAAATCGCCAAAGATCTTTTCTGCTGCAGTTTTTGCTGACTTATTTTTACAGACGTATGCTTGGGCATAGCATGTGAAGTGGTCCATTAACACAAGGATGTATTCGTAGCCACCCTTACAGCCCTCTAAATGCAGAAAATCTACAGACACCAGTTCAAAAGGGTAAGTAGTTACTATATTTACCAATGGTGCTCTCGTCATCTTGTTTGGACGTTTCCGTTTCAAACAGCTACACACTTTGGTAACATAATGTTCCACATAACCCCGCATGTGAGGCCAATAAAATCTTTCTCGGATGAGACTCAGTGTGCGCTCCACCCCTTGGTGTCCCATTTCCTCATGAAGCTCCTTAAGCACAAACTGGAGGTATTTGCTAGGCAGCACTATCTGAGTTCGCCCTGCTGAGTGCCTACATAGTATTCCTTCCTCATCCAGGTATAACTTGCTTCTCTGTCTGTACAGTACAGTCACCTCATTGGCACGGTCACGTCTCATCAACTTTGGCCAGTGGTCTGTCATCACATACTCTCGTACCCTTTTTAGCACTGGATCTTTTTCTTGGGCCTCTTTCAGTTCCTCAGTTGTCACTTTAGCCATCTGTTCTTCCCCTTGTTCCTGATCTACTAAAGAACAAACTTTCGCTAGGGCGATAGGGCACATCCAGGGCCCCTCTTCCTCTGACTTCATAAGATTCAATTCAATTCAATTCAAGTTTATTTGTATAGCGCTTTTTACAATGGACATTGTCACAAAGCAGCTTCACAGAACATAAACATAGAACAAAAGATAAACATAAGGAGAAGTATAAAGAATTAATATAATAAAAATTCAAGATATATACAGTTCACACTGTGTATGTATGTATGTATGTATGTATGTATGTATGTATGTATGTATGTATGTGTGTATATGTATTTGTCCCCAATGAGCAAGTCTGAGGTGACTCAGGCAACAGTGGCAAGGAAAAACTCCCTTAGATTGGTAAAGGAAGAAACCTCGAGAGGAACCAGACTCAAGGGGAACCCATCCTCATATGTGTGACACTAGATGGTGTGGTTACAAATATACAAGTATCACAGAGTCCAACTGGAGCCGGTAGATCTGTAGATGTCTCAGGGTTCTCACAGAGTCAGCCTTGTCTCAGTGGAGGTCCAAAAATTTCAACGCACGGAAGACGATCATAAGAAGACCATCTGTGACAGCAGCTACAACTCTTGGACTGGTCTCCTGTGAACAGGCCTGCATATAACTTTCCATATCCAGAGGCATCCTTGACAGCACATCAGCATCTTGGTGTATGCGACCTGGTCTATATTTGATGGTAAAATTGTAGTCAGCTAACTCTGCTATCCATCGGTGAGTGGTGGCATTGAGCTTGGCCGTGGACAAAACATATGTCAACGGGTTATTGTCTGTATAGACCACAAAGGAGGTGGCATACAGTAATATAGATATTCACGGAACCGCTCACAAATGGCCCATTTCAATGCCAGGAATTCCAGTTTCCCAGAATGTAAATGATAATTCTTTTCTGGAGCCGTTAATGTCCGTGACCCATAGCCAATGACTATCAGTTTCCCTTGCTGCCTTTGATACAGTACAGCACCAAGTCCGTCTTGTGATGCATCACAATGCAATATGAAGGGCTGTTCAAAATCAGGGTAGCCTAATATTGGAGGGTTTAGCAAGAACTCAAGAAGTTGGTTGAGGACAGTTTGGTGGTGTTCTGTCCATGATATCGGCTGACTGGCATGAAGTTGAGCTGTTCTTCGCCCTTTTCCTCCTTCCTTTTTACTACCCTGGCTTTTTCGGCTTGCACTATTTTCTGAAAGCTTTCTCACTGACAAGAGTTCATACAGAGGTTTGGCAATCTGAGAGAATCCAGGAATATATGTGCGGTAGTAAGACAGAAACCCCAGCAGTTGTCTTAGGTCACCCACCGTTTTGGGTTTACGGTCCCTTAGTGCTTGCACAGGTGCAATCTCTTTGGAGACCATTGTGTAGCCCCCTTTTGACACTATTTTTCCCAAGAACTTTACCTCAGACTTAAAAAGCTCGCACTTTTTAGCTGTAAGCTTTACCCCATGACTCTGGTAACGGTGTAGTACTTCTCTGACATCATTGAGATGCTCCTCGAATGTCTTACTGTGTACAAGGTTATCATCTAAGTATGGAAGACAGGTGTTGTCTCTGAGTCCCAGCAAACATTCCTCCATACTGCACTGAAACTCAGCAGGAGCCGAGGACAAGCCAAATGGGATCCGGACCCATTCATAAAGGCCCCAAGGTGTTATGAAAGCTGTAAGGGGCGGCTGCCCTCTTCCACAAACCCCTGATGATACGCCTTCCCCTGATCCAGGACTGAGAACCATGTACTCCCACTTAAACTGTTCAGCATGTCTTGCACCCTAGGAATGGGATGACGGTCTGGGATGGATTTGTGATTAAGCTCCCGGTAGTCTATACAGAGGCGAAGACTGCCATCCTTCTTTCGCACGCAGACTACTGGGGATGCATGCGGAGAGTGAGACTTCTGAATCCATTTCTTATTTAAGAGGTCTTCCAGACATGCTTTTACTTCATTGTGTAGTGGTTTTGGCACAGAGACATACGTACGTTTTACTGGAGACGTGTCACTCAGCCTGATTTTCAGCCTCATCCTTTGCAAATGCTTCACATTCTTCTCTCAGCATTTGCTGAACTTTCCTTTGTTGTTCGGGTGTCAGGTGATCTATCGACACCAGTGGGTCCCACAGCTCTTTGTTAACCTCTTGGACCGTGTTGACAACGCGGTGTACACCTGTACCCTCTCTACTTTCTGTGACTGCTACTTGTGCCATCCCATCACCACTACTGACATTCCAGTCTGATGTCACAACGACGGGTTGGGTGTCTGCTGGATATATGGCTCTGACTTGCTGTACTCGTCCCAGGACCGTACGAGGAGTGAGAGTAATATCTCTATTGCTGCTGTTGGTAACTGGGATCTGTACTTTTGTTAAGTTCCCCTTCTGAAGACTAACTACCATCCTGGCTACATTTAGCCCCTCAGGCCACTGTGGGATATCTTCTGGTTCAAACAGGACTTCCTGTTTTGCAGCAAGCTGACCAGTCCTAACATTACAACTTACTGTTGTCATCTGTCCTGCTGCCACTATTATATTAATCCTTCCCACCTTTACTATTCCCTCTCTTTCTGCTTGGTCCCCGTTCTGCATTATTTGGATCAGTGCAACAGATTTTCTGCAGTTGAATGAGAAAGCTTCCCTTACCACCTCTGGGACAACATCAGGGTGCTGCTCCATTCCCTTTGACACCAGATGCTGTATCACATTGTAGCCAATGATTGGAGGCTGCCCCATGCCTTGCTCCTTTGAGACAAGCACTGGCACCAGCAGTTCTACCTGAGCCCCTCTTTTTGGCCCTAGTTGGAGTTTCAGCTCCACCCATCCAGAGAAGGGAATGTCTGTTTGGTTTGCTGCTTGACCAATGAGGGTTTCACCTTCACTCAATAGTTCACTCAGGCTCCGTGTCTGTAGATGGGGAAGCAGGTATTTTTCCACTCGTCATTGATGATGGTCACCTGCAATCCAGTGTCCCAGAGCGCCTTCACCGGCACACCTTCAAAGAAGCAGTCAACCATACATCTTGGACCAATGAGTTTATCCAGTTTAGCTTGGCGCTGTAAAGGAATGTGGCTGATGTAGGTGGTAGCTCTGGCATGCTCAGCCTTTCCTTTTTGTTCAAGTTCTGCTTCCAGTTGTTTAATTCTTTGCCGTAGGAGCTCTTGGGTTTTCTCTTGTGGATCAATGTAGTTCAGAATGGGGTGGAGCTTTCTGGTTTCATTGAATGGACAGATATCTTTACATCGCTCCTCCCCTCGGCTGGATTCTTTATTGCTCTACAACCACAGGCAGCATGTCCCACAACTCCACATCTGAAGCAGTACTCACATAGATCCTCCTCATCTTTCTCCTGACAAGCTCTGCACCCTCTCCGGTAGCTGGATCTTCCCTTGGTTATACGCTCGGGAGGGTGGTTTTGAATCTTCCTGAGTTCTGCAACTTCCTGTCTCAGGAGTTTAACCATCTCATATAGCTCTGATTCTTTCTGTCCCTCCATTGCTGATGCCTCTTTGCCTCTTTGCCTGAAGATGTCACTTGGCTGCTTATTAACCAACTCTTTGGTGGTCATTTCAGCCTGCTTGCCAGAATGGGACTGCATTTCTGAACACAGCTGGTGTACTTTTGCCACTTTACTCCCTGTGTTCTTCTTTTGTTTATTTAGTCTCTCTGTCTCATCACCAGCTGCTTCATTTGTTTTGTTTATCAGCATTTCATCCGAGATCTCTGAATCATCCAGATACGGTGTTGTGAAAAATCCTTGAACCTTAGGAGAATACACATTACATTATAATATTATTATTATTATTACATATATATATATATATATATATATATATATATATATATATATATATATATATATATATATATATATAATTATTATTATTATTAAGACGTGGTGTAATGATTAATTGAAGATAATATATATATATATATATATATATATATATATATATATATATATATATATATATATATATATGAGATATATATATATATATATATATATATATATATATATATATATATAAGAACCACATTGGAGTCAGAGGGAATGGTTATAGGTTTATTGGTTAGTATAAACATTCTCAGTAATCGGAGGGCGAAGTAGGGGAATAGTCTGGAGATCCAGGGCCATAATCAGAGGGAGAAGAAGGAATGTAATCTGGGGTTCCAGGGCCGGAATCAGAGGGAGGAGATGCCAAGGCAGGACTGAGAGGACGGATATAGGCATGAGGCACTGGGGGATGAGGAGGAGAAGCGGGAGTCCCGAGCTCAGGGTTGCAAAGCTCAACATGAGGACAGCCATCAGTTTGGGTTCTCTGGTCCACGAGGTTAGGCAGAGGGGTTTGAGTCGAGGAAGTGCCAGTAAGACGCCCCCTCACAATATGGAACAGCAGATGAGGATGCTCGGGGAGGTCAGGAGAACAGAGCTGTTCCAGACACGTAACGAGCTCATGGGTGATATGAAGTAGCTGGAAGCGGCGATAGCTTTCCATGACATCAGCGGCCATTGGCCTTTAGGTAGGGAGACGGACGAGGATGGGGAGGTGTGGACCTGATAGGGCGACTAGCTGGCTGACGCGAAGGATCTGAGGGGAGATAAGAGGAGTTAGAGGAGATAGATGAACGGAAGCTTGAGATAAGTGTAAACAAGCCCAGCCTGAGCAAGGACAGGCTGAGATCATAGCATGAGATCATAGAATGAGATCATATCAAAATTCAAGCAGTTAACAGATTAGAGGAGTCATCAAAGAACTCCATTGTTTTTGTACACAAGTAACATTATAGTAGCAATAGCTTAACAATAATGACAACAGTATAGCAGTAAGAGTTTAGCAGGAGTTTAGCAATAGTGACAATATAAGATGACAAATAGATAAGAGCTTTCTTTTATGAGAAATAATTTAGATAAGAGCTTTCTTTTAACATAATAACTTTTGACATAAATCAGACTCATAGAGTGACTTATAATTATTAAAAATCATGTATAGAAGAAAATAGCAAAGGAGAACCTTACCCATTGTAGTTGAATGAAGGATTAAATCTTCAGGACGTCTGGCAGGGGAAACAACTGAGAGGCAAATGTAACTTTGACCAGGGAGTGAAGCTCTTTTTTGAGCACACTTTTTAATAACAAAAATTGCTGTTTAGACATAATTGTTATGGCGAATGAAGAAGACCCAGGGTCACAGGCCTGGGCTCCCGGACCTGGGTCCCGGGGAACTAAGGGGAGGAAAATCCATAAATGGGCATATGGGCAAAAGGTGAAGGAAAAACAAGGGGACTGCAAGGAACAGGACGTTACAAAAACATATGAGATGATTCCGGTAAATAAGATGACATAATGAAAAGGTGATATGAAAACCGGTCTGTGAGGGGGGGACCGATAAGGAGGCGCGTGGAAGCGTATATATAGAGGAGAATTTTTGGGGCCAAATGTGTATGCGTAAAAATCCCGTTACTTTGCAGGACCGTCCGGAGGGTTTTTGTTTTTGCATGCCGATGCTCTTCATGAAGATGCTTTTTCTTTTGGGTTTTTGGGATTTCTTTTGTTACTTTCAAATTGGCAATTTCTCTTAGAGAATTGTTGGCTGATTGACCACAATAAAGAAGTTTGCTCATTCTCATCCAGGTCTGGGGAGCTTTCCCATTGTTTTAATTCGTATTAATGTTAGTGCTATCAGTAAATTAAGTTTTAGTAACAATTATATAGTATAAAAGTATTATAAATTATATCAGTATAATTCACCCTGATATGTGCCGACCTGGAGACGGACTCTAAGTTCCAACAACGGCCTCAGCTGAAATTTTATATGATCACTGCTCAAACCTGTGCCCACTGAGCGCAAGAACTTTTTCTGAATATGCTCTGTACTAAAATATTCACCACCTTCTTCACACGTGCGCAGCAACCTCTCTTTTAACTCAATCACTCTAAATAGGAAGGCTTGTGGAGACTCGTTTGCATTTTGTGTAATGTTCATCAGTTTGTAGTACAAGTCAGTAGAACTATCCTCCTTGAAATGTCCCTTCAATATTACTTTCAGCTGTGAGAGTGAGAGATCTCTATTGATTTCAAGCATATTGCGTAAGCTTAGTCCTGGGCTAATGCCTTTTATTACAGCTTCAATAATTTCTGCTTCATCATGGCCCCTTCTCAATCCTTTATCCACATTAAATTAGTGAATGACAGTTTGTCCTTTTGTCCGACCTCTCCGATCTGTCCGCAGATTTTGAAATCTCTCCTCACAGTGACTTCAGGGGCAAGACCAATAAATGATTGCTGTTCAATGGGTCTACTCCGTCCTGCTCCATCCTCTTTTACTTTAATTTTTCCCATCACTGTATTTCCAGAATGCAAATCCACCTCATTCGGTAAATCGTTTGGGGTCGGAGAGATATCTGTCACGGTTTTATCGTTGGCGCCATTTTCCACTTTCTCCCCGTCTAGCTGCGCCTCCACAAAAGTTAGCATTGAACACATATAGCGCTTTGCTACATCTTCTTCCTCGCTATCCATTATAGCATCGACAGACTCTGTGACTATATTAATAAGTGCGCGTTTAATACTGACATGCCCGGTAGGGATTTTGTTACACTCACATACCTCCTTCACCTGGTCTAGCCGCAACAACCACAACCTTTCTGTCACGCGTTCGGCTAGCCAGATCCATCGCGATCCGGTATGCTTGTTTACTCGACCGTGAATCTCCGCTCCTCAATTCACTCGCTCCGTTCCTACTCGGGTGATCCCTTAAACTCGCACTTCTTATAAATCCCAGCGGTGCCTCCAAGTTTGTTGCATGCTGAAATAAATGAAGTTCCAGACGTGCATGATTTGATGGGTTCGTTTATTGTATTTTATTTTCTCTCTCTGCTTACAAAAGGAAGCGCTAATTCCAAGCTTTTTCACACACCAAAAACTCTCCGTCTTTTCTTATTAACTCTTTGTTTTCAGTCCTCGCTTGCACCTTTTTTCCTGCTAGAGTCCCCTACAGTTAGATTGCTAGCACAACATGCCTTCTTGAGCATTCATCACAGCAGTTTGAGCAGTTTCATGCATTTACACAAACATTTCTCCAGATCAGACTTTATGCATTAAACCCATCATAAATCCAAAACACAAACATCAAAATGAACTACATAATGCAAAACAAAAAAAAAAAACATCTGGGGGGCATTATTTCCTTCAAATAGAGAAACATCGGATTACATAAGCCCCACATTGACAATAAAACTGGATGCACAGTACACAAGTTTCACAGGATAAATGGAATGCTTAGGATACACAGGATGGTAAAGATGGTGTTCTGGTCACTACAAACAATACAACAGAGAAATCAGGCTCACAAATAATATTAAGGATGTAAGTCATACAACATCAAACATAATATCAATAAACCTACTAATGACAAGTATACAACCCCTCAGATTCAAGTAAAGAAAAAAGAACCAAGAAAGGAAATGAGGTCTATTTATAGACCTCAACTGAGAATTATGGGTAATGAAGTGCACTGAAAAATGGTGATGCAATCTGCAGAGGGTTGTGGGAAATGTAGTATAAGGGAAAAGGGAAAAACAAGTCTAATTCACAACAGTGAATGACAGATACAAGTCCTGCACAGTGACCAGAGGGATTTTGAGCCATTTCTCCATCAGAACAGTGGCCAAGTTATTTTTATGGAGGTTTCCTGACCTGCTCCTAGAAAACACCTCAAAGTGCTAATTTAATAATAATAATCAAAGTGCCAGAATGATTCAGTAGTTTGTGGCAGTGAGGCATCCCTCTATAAGTAGTTTGTTTAGGGAATGCCATGATATTGGCTGACCTCAAACAAAGTTATGGGACAAAATAAAATATATAAAGAAATAATTTCACTGTGCTGTAATGTAGATGTGACAAAAATAAAAGCTTCATCTTATAAATCTGTTAGCCACTAGCACATATCTCCTATGCAGTGCTCGCACGCGCGCACACACACACACACTATTATTTCTTATTATTATATTTAAAAAAGTAAATATTTAGTAAAAAGAAACACCCCACTAATAAAACATAAGTAACAGTACATAATGATATTAATTTATATTACTGAACCCAGGTTCCTCCTCAACTATAAAGTTCCTACACATGACTTCAGCCATTGTACATACTGTGTTTACTGCTGCAATGTAAACACAACAAACCGCATCAAAATAAACAACAAATAAAAATATAAAAGTAAAAATTACTGCTGTTCACAGTTCATTATTTAGTGTAACATCACATGACCAAGACCAAGTCAGGTTAGATAGAAGAGTAACTGATGGTCCATGATGTGTGATCTGAGAGTTCTGCAGTAAATCAGAAGATCCTGACATGGTGATGAAGCTCCAGAGATGAACATCAGCTCAGTGGTGCAGGGATGAAGTTTAAGATGATCTGAAATCCATGATGAGATCAGAGCAGACCATCTGAGAGAGGAAAGGAGAGGAGAAGGTGGTGAAAAAAACAACTTTATACCATGTAAAAAATGCCAAAGTTCATCTCTAAAGAAAAGAGATATAAAAACAGAAAAGAAATAAATAAATAATTGGTGCCACCTTGTGTTGGTCATTAACTCTGTGGTTGTGTGTCGACTGCTGATTCTTTGTTTTTCTTAGGGGATTTTCTGGGCCTTAGGTTGTACAGCTCAGTGTTATGATGAACGTTTTCATTCTGTAGAGAGATTCAGATTCAGATGATGAAGCAGCAAGTGCCTCAAGAAACAAATAAAAGTACCACAGTATGACCAGAAGTATAACATTTAAAAAAATGTTCTTCTGACCAAATTTTATGATCTTGTCTAATGTACATTTAAAATGATAGTGACAGAAAGTAGGCAGGGAGGGTTGCCATGTTTCTGTAAACTCCCCACCTGAACTACAAACCAAAACCCAATATTTATTTCTTTTATTTGAATGTTTTCGTACCTGTTCAGAGTTGGTGGCACGTCTGAGACCTGATGATAGGTGATGATTTTCTGTTTTCAGAAACAAGATAAATATTTAAATTATAATATTAGACAATAATTTTAGACACATGTTAAACACAATTACCACAAAAATTCTCTCTGATTCTTTCAGACATTAAACCTACAATTTTAACCAGTTTTACCTTTCACCCTGCTGTAGTACACAGACACACAGATGATGATGAAGATTACGATCCCAACATATAAAATAATCCAGTTGTTCCCTCCAGTCTGGTGTGAGTCTGAATCCTCAGATGAAGATCCTCTCTCATTAACACTGTCCTCTAAAACACACATTAAACCACACAGAGATATCAGTACAGCGCTGAGGAAAACGTGTCCTCGAAGAAAATCTATCAAACATCAGACTACATTTACTGATATTGTTCAGTGTTTTTCAGCCATACATGCAGATGATGTCATCACTGATCCTTAAATAATAATCAGTGTTGTGCTGCTATAATAATATGAAGTGTTTTATTAAAGTTTATCCAGGAACAATAAGAGATGTTTTGAACTGGAGCTCACAACAGATTAAGAAAAGCCCTGTACTTTAGACAGGAAGTGACTGAGTGTGTGCTGAAACAGTAGTGAAATACAGGACAGGAGGTGTGTGTTCTCCTCACTCAGTCTAACACAGCCATGAAAAGCTTTAGAATGATCTGTGGGAACATTAAACTGTGTAGTTCTCTCTCAACCAGGACTGAAAAACACTGACATCTACAGGAAACATGCTGCTCAAGTCACTCAGTAACTTTCCAGACATTTTAAACTTTGTGTACTGATATGTGTCGTACTCAGTATCGTCTGAGATTAATCCACTTACCAACAACTGACAGTTTAACCTTCTGGACCAAGACAGGTTCCTGTGTGTATGTAATTAACATGGAGCTGCTGTAGATTTCTGTATCATTAACACTGATGTTCTTCATCACCAGGGAACAGTTTCCTTTAAGCAGCTCGTCCTCAGGAACGTCCACACGGCCCTCATATCTTTCACTCTGATATAATCTTTAGCCTTTTGCTTAAACATAGTCTTTGTTTCGATAAACCACTTAACGTAAGGAGTCTTGATGGACAGATGACTCCAATCACACGGCAGGACAACTGTGGAACCCACTGGAGCTGATATCTGAAGAGTTTCAGAGACACAGAAAAACCTTTTAGGAAATGATCTGATGTTAGGAACTTTATAGAACTTTATAGAACTCTCTATAATAGATGTTGTTATTGTTCCTTATTTCCAGCTCTGTTATCTGAGACACTGTGACTTCTATAATTAGTCAATATTTTACACTGAACAGTTTACTCACCATCGACTGAGAGATAAACTCTGTTAATTTCTTTCATTTCCACAGGGTTATTAATATCCACATGTTCCATTGTAAAGGAATTGTAGATTTGGTCATCAGTAACTCTGACGTTCTTCAACACCAGGGAACAGGTTCCTTTATGCAGCTCGTCCACAGGAACATCCACACGTCCTTCATATTCTTTACCTGAACTGTAATTATTAATGCTTCTCTCAAACACAAGGTATATTTTGTTGATCTTCCACGTAATAACTGAAGTTGGTTTGAAGTCTTCAGTCAGGTTACACGGCAGGATGACTGTGGAACCCACTGGAGCTGATACAGTAACCAGAGGTTCTGCACTGTCTGTGGGAGAAACATTACAATCTACAGGATTTGTAACATTTGACAAAACATTGTTGTGATATTTGATTCAATAGAAGGACACTTCTGTCTGGTTGGTGTTGTAGAACCTGGTCACTCACCCACACAGGCACAGACCCATAAGATGGAAATATAAAGGAGGGACATGATGTCTGGAAGACTCTTGTGGAGTGTTGGCAGATTTTCTGAAACAAACAAACAGAGACACGTTATAAATAAAAGTGACAGAACAGCTGACTGATGTCACACACAGATCTTAATAAAACTGCTGAGGGAGAGAGTTTGTGTAACTTCTTTAATAACTGCTTTATTTTGCCTGAAAACTTACTTTCAAACCATAATCTGTAATCTGTCCATTCAGATGGTTTGGATGTACATTAATAATTGTACATCAGTGTTATAATGATGACACCACACCAAAAAAAAAAACATTTTTTAACTATTATAATGGAGTTAATAACTATTTATTGCTATTATTGTGGTGACCATTTGGTTTTGTTTAAGGCTTGTTCAGTAAAAATACACAGTAATTACACATAATATATTAATAAGGTTTTCATTCATCCATCCATCCATCTTCTACTGCTTATCCGGGGCCGGGTCGCGGGGGCAGCAGTCTGAGCAGGGACACCCAGACTTCCCTCTCCCCAGACACTTCCTCCAGCTCCTCCGGGGGAATCCCGAGGCGTTCCCAGGCCAGCCAAGAGACATAGGACATGCTGGAGGGACTAGGTCTTCCCTGGGGCCTCCTCCCGGTTGGACATGCCCGGAACACCTCCCCAGGGAGGCGTCCAGGAGGCATCCGGAACAGATGCCCGAGCCACCTCAGCTGACTCCTCTCGATGTGGAGGAGCAGCGGCTCTACTCTGAGCTCCTCCCGAGTGACCGAGCTCCTCACCCTCTCTCTAAGGGAGCGCCCAGCCACCCTCCGGAGGAAACTCATTTCGGCCGCCTGTATCTGGGATCTTGTCCTTTCGGTCATGACCCAAAGCTCATGACCATAGGTGAGGGTAGGAACATAGATCGACTGGTAAATAGAGAGCTTCGCCTTGCGGCTCAGCTCTTTCTTCACCACAACAGACCGATATATCGACCGCATCACTGCAGAAGATACAGCGATCCGCCTGTCGATCTCCCGCTCCATCCTTCCCTCATTCGTGAACAAGACCCCAAGATACTTAAACTCCTCCACTTGAGGCAGGAGATTTCCACCAACCTGAAGGGGGCAAGCCACCCTTATCCGGCTGAGAACCATGGCCTCGGACTTGGAGGTGCTGATTCTCATCCCCGCCGCTTCACACTCGGCTGCAAACCGTCCCAGTGCACGCTGAAGGTCCTGATTTGAAGAAGCCAACAGGACAACATCATCTGCAAAAAGCAGAGACGAAATCCTGTGGTCCCCAAACCAGACTCCCTCCGGCCCCCAAAGGTTTTCATTCAATTTCATAAATTAGTTTGACACCTTTTTGGGAGGCAATTGTGACATCCTGCCACACTGCTGCTGAGAACTACTGTAAATCCAATCAGCCTTCACTAAATAATGCAAGGAGCTAAAGATCCTGCTCTATCACTACATTACACCTGTACATGTTTGAAGATAACCAGTAACTCGGCTGTTCGGACATCTAGGTGAAGTTCATTCTACCACCTCAGTGTCAGGAAAGAAAAGAGTCTTGCTGTAAACCTCCCTCTTACCCCGAGTGATGGTGGAACCAGTGGAGCAGTGTTGGTAGATCTGAGGGTGTGAGGTGCAGTGTGAGGAGTGATGAGGGCTTTGAGCTAAGAGGGAGCTGGTCCGTTTTTGGCTTTGTAGGCGAGCATCATTGTTTTAAATCTGATGCCTGCAGCTATTGGAAGCCAGTGGAGAGATCGCAGCAGTGAGGTAATATGTGAGAATTTAGACTGAATGAAAACAAGTCATGCAGCTGCATTTTGGATCATTTGTAGAGGACAAATTGCATTTATAGGTAAACCTGACAGAGAGAGCTGCAGAAGTCCAGTCTTGAAATGACAAGTGACTGAACAAGGTCTGGGTCTCATCAGCAAGAATGAACAAGTCAGCATACAGAGAGGAGGTTGACCTACACCATGAACATTTACACCACACACTGCATCCGCAAAGCCAACAGCATAGTGGATGAAACCACACACCCTTCACACACACACACACACACACACACACTTTTCACCACATACACATTAATGCACATGAAGCGAGACAACAACAAATAGATAGTATCCATTTCCTTGAATATTAAGATTTAAACCACAGTTCATGAGGTTCTTTCGTCCAGCGACGTTAACAGTGTCGTGTTACAAACACTGACTGCAGCTAGCTTTTACTTTCTCTTTTCATGGGGTAATAGAAAGAAGGATGGATTGTTCTTTACCAGAAATAGGAGACAAAAGACAAAAGACAGAAATGGGGGAAAAAATCACTCTCAATGTGTGATACTTGAGAGCCCTGTATCTACCTCAGAGACAGAAGAACATTTCCTGTGATTCAGTATGAATGAGAAATGTCCTGTTGCCATCTGTTTAGTGTCATATTACAGCAACATCCTGACTGTGGGAATCTTGTACATTCTCTTTATTTTAGTCTGAACACTTAAGATTCTGTAAAGTTTCTTGTCAGTAGAATCTCCAACATTAAACAGAGAGGTGTAGAATGATACTTTACTTTTCTAATTGTTTTACTAAAACAAATTACTGAACGATCAACACATATCTATTACACACTTAATTTACTAATACATTTTATTTAATTTTGCTGTTCTTTCTCCGGAAACACAGTTAAAATACAGACTAGATGGTAAAATCTCTAAAAGAGGAAATGGAGCGTCATACAGAACAACAGGCAGAGGGAGGGAGGGGGGGGATGCAGGGGGAGGGAGGGAGAGCGAGAGATGGAGGGGAAGGGGAGGGAGAGAGAGAGAGTGAGAGACCTTTTCAGATGTTTCAGAAGATTACAAAAAAGATTAATTTAAACACAGAGCTGATCTGTAACTGTACCAGAACGTTTGAACAGAAAAAAATAACGTTTGAACAGATATCTGTATGAGCTGTAGCTGCAACTCAGTAAAGTCTCTGTAATAAAAATTTTATTATTTTAATAATAATTAAAATTATTGTTGGATTATTGTGTAGCTGTAACAGATAGTACATTTCATGCTGAATATTTGTGTTTCTGTAATGACAGGTCGTGAGACTGAGGATCCATGTGCAAGCTTTTAATACAAGCTCGAGGTACAGACAGGCGTAGGTCAGAATCGGCAATAACAATATCAAAGGTGAGGCAGAAATCAGAAACGGTAATACAGGCAGAAGGTCGGGGCAGGCGGCAGACAATCACAAAGTGGAGCAAAAACCAAAACAGAGTCAACACCATGAACACACCGACAGACAAACGCTCAGACCGATAGCAGAGGCAAATCGAGACTTCGCAGAGAAGGGAAGTTCAAGTTCCTGTTTTATAGGACGCCTGTGATTGGGATCAGCTGGTGGTGCAGTAATGACAGGAGCGGTGGCTTGTGGGAGATGTAGTTTGGGAGTCGTTAGAACTCGGGTGAAGGTTCCCTCTGGTGGCGGTCAGGAGACGAGGCAGGTGCTTCATTCATAACAGAGCCCCCCCCCCACGAGCGGCTCCCGAAGCGAGGATGAGCGCGCCGTCGGGGCCGCCCGCGAGGTCGAGGGGCTGGCTTGTCTGGATGGGACTGGTGAAACTCAGCAGTAAGTGAGGGGTCTAGGACGTCTCATGCTCTCACCCATGACCGTTCCTCCAGGCCGTATCCCTCCCAATCGACCAGGTACCTGGAGTCAAAGACACTGCGAACCTGGTACGCTACCTCGTCCCCGATCAGCAAGGGCGGTGGCGCTGGTGGCTCGGCAGTTTCGGCAGGACCGTCGGCAGGCTTAAGGAGTGAAACATGAAACGTGGGAGAAATGCGGTAGCCTGGTGGCAGTGCCAGGCGGTAGGAAACAGGATTCACCTGTCTGAGCACCTTAAAAGGACCCACGAACCTGGGGCTGAGTTTCCTGCAGGGGAGACGGAGTCGTATGTCGCGGGTGGAGAGCCATACCCATTGCCCCGGCTGATATTCAGGATGTGGTCTACGCCGTCTGTCGGCATGGCTCTCTGTAACTGGCGGTGTGCCACGCTCCAGGTTTCCTCGCTCTTACGGAACCAATCATCTACGGCAGGTAGACCAGAGGGTTCACCGGACCAGGGGAACAGGGGAGGCTGGTATCCGAGGACACATTGAAAGGGCGTGAGACCAGTTCTGTGCGTATTCTGCCCACATTAGATATTTGCTCCAGTCAGTCTGGTGATCGTGACAGTAGGAACGGAGAAAGCGAGTGAGCTCCTGGTTGAGACGTTCGGTTAGCCCATTGGATTTTGGATGGTATCCCGAGGTAAGGCTGACGTTGATATTCAGTCTTTTGAAGAAAGCTGCCCACACTCGGGAAGTGAATTGTGGGCCCCTGTCCGAGACGATGTCCTCGGGGATGCCGTAGAACCGGAACACATAACTGCACAAGGTTTCAGCTGTCTCGAATGCCGTGGGTAGCTTGGGTACGCATTGGAGAACCAGTCTACGACTTACGACTGTGAGGATGACGGTGCAGTTATCGGACTTGGGCAGGTCGGTAATAAAATCGATGGCGATATGGGACCAGGGTCGTTGAGGGATGGGTAGCTCCTCTGCCGGGAGCTGATGTGATGACTTGGACGTGTTGCACACGGCACACCTCCTTATAAACTCCTGGGTGTCCTGGAACAGAGAGGGCCACCAGAAAGTGTTACGTACCAGATGGAGCATGGCTGAGATGCTGGGATGACCGGAGCTGGGTGTAGTGTGCAACAGATGTAACAGGGCGGAGCGTAAGGTTTCGGGCACGTAGGTTTTGGTAGCGGGACAATCGTTTGGAGGTGGTGAAAGCGCGTTGGCCTGGGAGATCTGGGTCATGATGTCCCATTGGATGGGAGCGATAATTCGAGTCTCGGGAATAATGGTCTCTGTCCGAGAGGGCTGGTCAGGTTCATTACTCAGGCGGGAAAGTGCGTCGGCTTTGATATTTTTTGAACCGGGTCTGTAGGTTACTGTGAAATTGAATCGTGTGAAGAACATGGCCCAATGTGCTTGACGGGGATTCATCCGCTTGGCCGCGCGTATGTATTCGAGGTTCTTATGGTCTGTAATAACCGTGAATGGCTGTTGAGCGCCCTCTAGTCAGTGTCTCCACTCCTCGAAGGCCGCCTTCATGGCCAGTAACTCACGATCCCCCACGTCATAATTGCGTTCCGTGGTAGATAGTTTCTTAGAATAGTAAGCACATGGGAACAACTTGTTAGCCAGGCCTTGTCGTTGAGAGAGCACCGCTCCGATGCCTGTGCTGGATGCGTCTACCTCTACTACGAACGGCCGAGCCGGATCAAGGTGATGCAGGATGGGAGCAGTTGTGAAGCGCTCTTTCAGCAGGTGAAACACTCGGATTGCTTCAGGTGACCATGACAGACGGGATGAGGTCTTTTTCTTCATAGACGTGAGTGGCGCCGCGACGGTGCTGAATCCACGAATGAAGCGGCGATAGAAATTTGCGAAGCCGAGAAAGCGTTGTAATTCCTTGACAGTCTGGGGCCGGGGCCATTTTAACACTGCCTCCACCTTGGACTCGTCCATGGCGACCCCTCCAGCAGAGATGATGTAACCCAGGAATGACGTAGAGGTTTGGTGGAACTCGCATTTCTCGGCTTTAGCATAGAGCTGATGTTGAATCAGTCTTTTCAGCACTGCACGTACGTGCTGGACGTGAGCCTCCATGGTTTCAGAGTATACTAGTATGTCGTCAATGGAAATGATTACCCATCGATCTAGCATGTCTCGGAACACATCATTGATAAAGGATTGGAACACGGACAGACTGTTAGCTAGGCCGAACGGCATGACCAAGTATTCATAATGGCCAGACTGGGTGGAGAAGGCGGTCTTCCATTCGTGTCCCTCTCTGATGCGGATCAAGTTATAAGCACTGCGTAAATCCAGTTTAGTGAAGAACCTGGCCCGGCGCAGCTGTTCCAGGGCTGAGGGGACCAGGGGGAGCGGGTAGCGGAATTTGACGGTTATGTCATTCAGAGCTCGATAGTCTATGCACGGGCGGAGGCCCCCGTCCTTCTTCTTTACGAAGAAGAAGCCGGATGATGCTGGTGACACGGAGTGCCGGATGAACCCTTTTTTCAGTTCCTCCTCGATATAAGTATTCATGGCCTCGGTCTCCGGCTGAGAGAGCGGGAAGATTCTGCCTCTCGGGGGCGTGGCATTGGGAAGTAGCTCGATGCTGCAGTCGCCGGGACGGTGAGGAGGAAGCCTGGTGACCTTGACCTTGCTAAAAGCCTCTATGAGGTCGTGATATTCGGCCGGGAGGTCGAGGTTGACGGGAGTGGCCGGCGCGGTGGTTGCGGAGTATAGTGGAAGCAGGGCTTCGGAGGGCTGGTTATGTGGAGCGCAGGCTGTATCCCAGGATATAATCCGTGGTTCTCTCCAGGAATCATCTCTTACCATGCATAATAAAATAGTAAATATTGTGTTTACTGTAAATATTTACATATAAATTCTACATTTAATGGGGCTTCATATAATCAATATATTAAAAAAACATTTGATTGATTTTACTCCCATCAAGTATTTCTTAAATACGTTTTTCACTGTAAAATAAACACATTTCAAACGCCTGCAGGCCAAAACAGCATCAGTTCCTGTTGTGAATGTTGGATAACAGATGTTAAAAGTATCCAAGGTTCAGTGGACATGTAGAACATGGTGGTGTGTCTTGTTAAAACACAGAACAACTTAATCCACTTACTCTCATTTATTCTTGTTGACAATAAAACTGGATGCACAGTACACAGGTTTCACAGGATAAGCGGAATGCTTAGGATACATAGGATGGTAAAGATGGTGTTCTGGTCACTACAAACAATACAACAGAGAAATCAGGCTCACAAATAACAATAATAATAATAATAAAGCTGGAAGTCATACAACGTCAAACATAGTATCTGTAAACCTACTAATGACAAGTATACAACCCATCAGATTCAATAAACTATACAATAGAAAACTTACATAACTCATCTTATGGAAAGGATTCAAACACACATGGATGAGTGCACAACAAGTCTAAAAAAACAAGTCTAATTCACAACAGTGAATGACAGATACAAATCCTGCACAGTAGCCAGAGGGATTTTGAGCCATTTCTCCATCAGAACAGTGGCCAAGTTATTTTTGTGGCAGTTTCCTGACCTGCTCCTGTAAAACGCCTCAAAGTGGTGTTGGTCTGCCAGAATGATTCAGTAGTCTGTGGCAGTGAGGCATCTCTCTATAAGTAGTTTGTTTAGGGAATGCCATGATATTGGCTGACCTCAAACAAAGTTATGGGACAAAATAATATATATGAAGAAATAATTTCACTGTGCTGTAATGTAGATGTGACAAAAATAAAAACTTCATCTTATGAATCTGTTAGCCACTAGCACATATCTCCTATGCAGTACACACACAGACACACACTTGCACACAATTATTTCTTCTTATTATATTCTTAAAAAGTAAATATTTAGTAAAAAGAAACTCCCCTGTAATAAAACTTCAGTAGCAGTACATTATATTAATTTATATTACTGAGAGGAGCTGAACCCAGATTCCTCCTCAACTATAAAGTTCCTACACATGACTTCAGCCATTGTACATACTGTGTCCACTGCTGCAATGTAAACACAACAAACTACATGAAAATAAAACAACAAATAAAAATATAAAAGTAAAAATTAAAGCTGTTCACAGTTCATTATTTAGTGTAACATCACATGACCAAGACCAAGTCAGGTTAGATAGAAGAGTAACTGATGGTCCATGATGTGTGATCTGAGAGTTCTGCAGTAAATCAGAAGATCCTGACATGGTGATGAAGCTCCAGAGATGAACATCAGCTCAGTGGTGCAGTGATGAAGTTTAAGATGAAATCCATGATGAGATCAGAGCAGATCATCTGAGAGAGGAAAGGACAGGAGAAGGTGGTGAAAATAACAACTTTATACCATGTAAAAATGCCAAAGTTCATCTCTAAAGAAAAGAAATATAAAAAAGAAAAGAAATAAATAATTGGTGCCACCTTGTGTTGGTCATTAACTCTGTGTTTGTGTGTTGACTGTTGTGTACGTCACACTGTCGGACATTGTTCACTTACATTTATTAGAATATTTCACACTTTTCTTGTCACATTTCTAATTTAATCCCCTTAAACACTTGGCTTATTATTGTGGCTTCATATTAGATTAATAACTGATAATAAATCCTATAAATAAATAATATTAGTGTAAGAGTCAGAACACTTCAGACTGAGTGTGTGATGGTGACTGAAAAAAACAGGACAATGTTTTTACTTTAATGTAAAAGTCCAGTTTTTTCTCTTTGTTCCTAACACATAGAACCTGGAACATAGTGAATAAATAATACTGATGTAAGTCATGACCTCAACACGAGTGTATTATGTGACTGAAACAGGTTTGTTTGTGTTTGAATCTCGTCTCAGTCATTTATAGAAATCCCACGGAGCCCCTTCCCTCCATCTCAGTCTGAACTTTCACCTGCACATCAAGATCATTCTCTGTGCTCAAAAAAACTGCTCCATGAAAAGGAAATAAAAATAACACAGAAAATAAAGTAACACAGAATGATCAGGGGTGAGACCTGCGTACGCACATTATGGAGACAAAGGGAATTGGCGACACAGATGGTGAGGTCGTGAACTGAAGTTAGATTGTAGAAAATACATGTGAGAAGAACGATTCTAAGAATTAATGACATTTAATTTTCACTCCATTTCATACGTTATATCCACATTATCATGAAGATTAAATCCAACAGTGTTATTTGTGCCGATTGTTTTAGGCTATATATATGTAGTAAAATCCAAACGTAATTCAAATTGTATTAAAAATAAAATAATAATAATAATAAGAATAATAATCAGCGGGGGCACGGTGGCTTAGTGGTTAGCACGTTCGCCTCACACCTCCAGGGTCGGGGTTCGAGTCCCGCCTCCACCTTGTGTGTGTGGAGTTTGCATGTTCTCCCCGTGCCTCGGGGGTTTCCTCCGGGTACTCCAGTTTCCTCCCCCGGTCCAAAGACATACATGGTAGGTTGATTGGCATCTCTGGAAAATTGTCCCTAGTGTGTGATTGCGTGAGTGAATGAGTGTGTGTGTGTGCCCTGTGATGGGTTGGCACTCCGTCCAGGGTGTATCCTGCCTTGATGCCCGATGACGCCTGAGATAGGCACAGGCTCCCCGTGACCCGAGGTAGTTCAGATAAGAATGAATGAATGAATGAATAATCAGCGCTGCCTTACAGTCACATTGTCCACAACGGGAGCGCAGGAGGAGATGGCGCGACTACATGTGATACAGAATAGCATGAAATACCCTTTTCTTAGAGAACTGCAGAACACAGTGTAAAAACGAAATATTTTCCTTAATGTACATATAGCTATCATAAAATGTCAAAGTCTGCAAATACAGTCATGAAGCACAATCGCTACTCATCATCGATCCTAACTATTACGGTGTTCATTACAAAAACGCCATGAAGAAGCATGTGTTCACTATAACATTTTCGTCTTAAATTTTCGCCCACAAATTAATTCTGTGATTTTGTCAAGGTGTTAACGATCAGTCTAATTGCTAGAAACATATAAATCCTCCGGTGACCCGGGTATGTAATGCTTCATGATGGCACTGCTGGCACTGGGCAAGTTGTGGTTAGAGAATGGTTAGAGAGTCTGACTCGTAATCCTAAGGTTGTGGGTTCGAGTCTCGGGCCAGCCACGACTGAGGTGCCCTTGAGCAAGGCACCAAACCCCCCAACTGCTCCCCGGGCGCCGCAGCATAAATGGCTGCCCACTGCTCCGGGTGTGTGTTCACGGTGTGCGTGTGTTCACTGCTGTGTGTGTGTGCACTTTGGATGGGTTAACTGCAGAGAACGAATTCTGAGTATGGGTCACTGTACTTAGCCGTATGTCATGTCACTTTCACTTTCACTGTTGGAGGATTACGCCAATGGCAGAATAAGGAGAGAACGAGTTTCAGGGACCATGATGATTTCCTGGCCCATTATGATGACTGGCTAATAAGCCGATTTAGATTCCCTAGAGCTGTGCTCTTAGATCTATGTGCTGAATTGGGTCCAGTATTAGAGAGGGCAGCACGCCGGAACCATGCCATCCCAGTCCAAATACAAGTCCTCACCACTCTGGGGTTCTTGGCAACCGGCTGTTTCCAGCGGGAATTGGCAGACAGGTAAATTATTTATATAAAAAAACTAGGGTTAGGGTTAGTAATCCTCAACTTTGTCTCTAAGACCTTTTTGTATATGAAATAATTCTATTGGAATCTATCATCTCACCCTATAGGTCTGGTATATCACAGCCGTCCCTGAGTGCCATAATATCTGTCGTTTTGAATGGTATACTTAATATGGGTAGTCGATACATCAGGTTCCCCTACACTGTGCGAGAACAGGCCGAAATTAAAATGCAATTTGCAGCAATGTCAAGTTTTCTCCAACATGACCCTCACAAATATTGTGGCATGCTGGCCTGGTTCAACACGATTCCTTTATCTTGACACATAACAGTGTAGGGAACAGACTAAATGCAGGCGCAGTATGTGATGGCTGGCTTCTTAGTGAGTTTAACAATATTAAAAAGTAGAAACTGTAACAATGTTGTTTTTAATATAATTATAACCTGCAGGCGACAGTGGCTACCCCCTGAGACGCTGACTCCTCAACCCATTTTTAAACCCACAGAGCGCAGAGGAAACTCATTATAACGAGGTCCACTCTCGTGCCCGCGCAGTGATTTGCATTGACAGTGTACAGGGTGGGATTTCACGTACGCACATCTGTGGGTGATCTGTGATTTATAAAGGGAACATTGCTTAGAGGAGTGCGTACGCACGGTTTTATAAATCGAAATTTTTTTTGGCATAAGCCATTTTTGGCTTTTGGGCGTACGTAAACTTTTAGTAGGGATCCTACGCACAGTTTTATAAATGAGACACCAGAAGTATAAAGTTTAAAAAAAACTTTGAGGCTTCTTCTGACCAAAGTTTCTGATCTTGTCTAATGTGCCTTTAAAATGATTAAAGTGACCCAAAGTTTCTGTAAACTCCCCACCTGAACTACAACCAAAATCCAATTATTTTTTTAACAACAAAAAAGTGATTACAATTATTTTATTTTTTTTCTTTGAATGTTTTCGTACCTGTTCAGTGGAGGTGGTGACACAACTGAAACCTGATGATAGGTGATGATTTTCCGTTTTCAGAAACATAAGATAAATATTTAAAAAGTATAATATTAGACAATAAATTTAGACACATGTTAAACACAATTACCACAAAAATTCTCTCAAAAATTTCTTTCAGACATTAAACCTACAATTTTAACCAGTTTTACCTTTCACACAGCAGCAGTACACAGACACACAGATGATGATGATGATGATGATGAAGATTACGATCACAACACATGAAATAATCCACTTGTTCCCTCCAGTCTGGTGTGAGTCTGAACCCTTTGATGAAGATCCTCTCTCATTAACACTGACCTCTAAAACACACATTAAACCACACACAGATATCAGTACAGCGCTGAGGAAAACGTGTCCTCGAAGAAAATCTATCAAACATCAGACTACATTTACTGATATTGTTCAGTGTTTTTCAGCCATACATGCAGATGATGTCATCACTGATCCTTAAATAATAATCAGTGTTGTGCTGCTATAATAATATGAAGTGTTTTATTAAAGTTTATCCAGGAACAATAAGAGATGTTTAGAACTGGAGCTCACACCAGATTAAGAAAAGCCCTGTACTTTAGACACACCCCCTTGTCATGTCATTAAAATCTAACCAGGTTCCTTTTTCCATCCTAATGTACTGCTTTTTCCATGAAACCCTGTTCAGAGTGAAAGGATCACAAACACTGGATCACTTTCATTTATTCTACATTTATAATGTTTTAATCAACTGGAAATGGAAAGTGAAGATATTTTATCAATGTCAGATCAGAGTTATTGGTTAAGAACCATTTCAGTACTTTATCAGATCACAAGGCTCTTAGATGAGGATTGAGTGTTGATTATTGAGAGGAAGTGACTGAGTGTGTGCTGAAACAGTAGTGAAATACAGGACAGGAGGTGTGTGTTCTCCTCACTCAGTCTAACACAGCCATGAAAAGCTTTAGAATGATCTGTGGGAACATTAAACTGTGTAGTTCTCTCTCAACCAGGACTGAAAAACACTGACATCTACAGGAAACATGCTGCTCAAGTCACTCAGTAACTTTACAGACATTTTAAACTTTGTGTACTGATATGTGTCGTACTCAGTATCGTCTGAGATTAATCCACTTACCAACAACTGACAGTTTAACCTTCTGGACCAAGACAGATTCCTGTATGTCTTTAATCATGGAGCTGCTGTAGATTCTTTTATCACTAAATCTGATGTTCTTCATCACCAGGGAACAGTTTCCTTTAAGCAGCTCGTCCTCAGGAACGTCCACACGACCCTCATATCCTTTACCCTGATATGTACCATCACTGCTTCTCACAAACACAAGCTTATTATTGATCTTCCACGTAATAACTGATGTTGGTTTGAACTCTTCAGTCAGGTTACACGGCAGGATGACTGTGGAACCCACTGGAGCTGATACAGTAACCAGAGATTCTGCACTGTCTGTGGGAGAAACATTACAATCTACAGGATTTGTAACATTTGACAAAACATTGTTGTGATATTTGATTCAATAGAAGGACACTTCTGTCTTGTTGGTGTTGTAGAACCTGGTCACTCACCCACACAGGCACAGACCCATAAGATGGAAATATAAAGGAGGGACATGATGTCTGGAAGACTCTTGTGGAGTGTTGGCAGATTTTCTGAAACAAACAAACAGAGACACGTTATAAATAAAAGTGACAGAACAGCTGACTGATGTCACACACAGATCTTAATAAAACTGCTGAGGGAGAGAGTTTGTGTAACTTCTTTAATAACTGCTTTATTTTGCCTGAAAACTTACTTTCATTTTTTGTAATCTGTCCATTCAGATGGTTTGGATGTACATTAATAATTGTACATCAGTGTTATAATGATGACCGTGTTTGTAGTAGTGTGACATCAGTCATGGCTCACTCTGCCCCCTGCTGGTGGAAGTGGTGTGTGTACATGACTTCTAAAAATCTTTACACTAAGTAAAATGTAATAATGTCTTACTTTGTTACTGATAAATGTTTTTTTTAATTTTTATTATTTAGCATTAAGCCTATTACTGATCACCACATATTTATTGACAGCTATTATAATGGAGTTAATAACTTTTTATTACTATTTTTGCGGTGACCATTTGGTTTTGTTTAAGGCTTGTACAGTAAAAATACACAGTAATTACACATAATATATTCATAAGGTTTTCATTCAATTTCATAAATTAAAGTGGAATCTCACTTATGTTTGATAAATTTGATAGTTTGACACCTTTTTGGGAGGCAATTGTGACGTCCTGCCACACTGCTGCTGAGAACTAAATCCAATCAGCCTTCACTAAATAATGCTAGGAGCTAAAAATCCTGCTCTATCACTACATTACACCTGTAGATGTTTGAAGATAATCAGTGACTCGGCTGTTCGGACATCTAGGTGAAGTTCATTCCACCACCTCAGTGTCAGGATAGAAAAGAGTCTTGCTGTAAACCTCCCTCTTACCCCGAGTGATGGTGGGACCAGTCGAGTGCTAGTAGATCTGAGGGTGTGAGGTGCAGTGTGAGGAGTGATGAGGGCTTTGAGCTAAGAGGGAGCTGGTCCATTTTTGGCTTTGTAGGCAAGCATCATTGTGTTAAATCTGATGCCTGCAGCTATTGGAAGCCAGTGGAGGGATCGCATATGTGAGAATTTAGACTGAATGAAAACAAGTCATGCAGCTGCATTTTGGATCATTTGTAGAGGACAAATTGCGTTCATAGGTAGACCTGACAGAGAGAGCGACAGAAGTCCAGTTTTGAAATGACAAGTGACTGAACAAGGTCTGGGTCTCATCAGCAAGAATGAACAAGTCAGCATACAGAGAGGAGGTTGACCTACACCATGGACATGGAAACAAAGACCATGGAAACAAAGACAACTTAGCTACACAGCAGAGACTGTAGGCTACTCACAAGGCAGAAAAATCCAAAGCACAATGGCATGATGATGTTAATGGAGGCTAATGCCATGTAGCAGGAAGTCCAGGTGATGATGACATTTTGGTTGAGCGAGCTGCTCAGTTCAAAAAAGCCGTTGATTGTTGAACTACACAAAGTCTCCAAATTAATAAATTTAAAGCTTTTAGGTAAAATTTTATGCACTTAGGCTTCGATGCTTATAAACCAAACCAGGATCAACATCGCAAAATGTTGGTACACAGTTTTTTAGCAGGAAACATGATGTTTATCAGACAATGAAAGACATGCATGAGGGTAAAGTGGGTCATGCCCCATATTTTATAGGAACTGAAATCAAGATGATACTATTTGTAATTTATGGTAACATTTGTGAGGAATGAACAAAACAAATAGATCGTTTTTCTAAGAACCTTTTATGAACGCTAACCCATTGTTGTGTTGTCTTTGTAAAGTAAAGCATATAATAATTGTTATACTAGTATCCTGATGGAAACTATTAGGTGGATGTTTATCACCTTAACATTAATCCTCCCTCTGAATAAGTAATCGTGTCTCTGAAATAAAGGATCTGCTCTTAGAGAAAAGGTCCATCAGTGTGAATAAAGGATCAGTGATTGTGTTTATCACACAGAGCAGAGTCTAGAACATTAAACTACTGACAGAACAGACCACAGATTTAGATAAACAAAGAGAAGAATTTAAAACTCAGCTTTACCTTACAGATAGAAGATCATTATTTCCTTGAATATTAAGATTTAAATCACAGTTGATGAGGTTCTTTTGTCCAGCGACGTTAACAGTGTGGTGTTACAAACACTGACTGCAGCTAGCTTTTACTTTCTTTTTTCATGGGGTAATAGAAAGAAGGATGGATTGTTCTTTACTGGAAATAGAAGTAAATTTCCACTGCAGATCTGGAATAACACGTATCTCACTATACCAGTAAAACCTGCCTAGAGTTTATGTTTAAACTTTTCATACTCACACAAACAGATTTACTCAATGAGAGAAAGTTGATTTGAAGAAGCTGGATGAACAGTGCAATATATTTACATTTCAGATTCTATTTGTCCCTCAGGTTCTACAGGGTTTTTGTGTTTTCACTCTAACACACTATCTGTACAATGTCTATAATTACACAATGTCCAGAAATTATGTACAATAAATCATTCACTGCCTTGTTAAGGAGTCTACAGATATCTGACCGAGCTGAAGCACCTCATAAATAATATAAAGTTTCTGTAATAATAATAATAAATATAGCTGCAAGCAGCGATGGCGGGCCTTCGCACGTTTGTTCATCGCTATACGGTGCCTTCCAGAAAACAATGCACGGTGGGCAAGTGCATCAAGTGGGTAAATATCACTGGACTATTTTATGTTGTTACTGACCCATTTGGGGACTGTAGGTAAATGAAACCCCACATTTTAGACAAATGGGGGCGCTAGTGAGCCACTTAAGAGACACACCTTTGTCTGACCTTTTTGTCCACACTTAACAGCCAACAAATGTGATGTATGTGTCAAATTTCAAGTTAATCTAAGCACACCAAAAGCCTTAAATATGCCTGAAAAAGAAAGTAAAGTTTGACGTTTGATGTCAATCGCATGAATTCCCTAGGAGGAGTATTTAAAAGTTCACAGCATGCACTTATAAAACAATCCAAAATGGCCGACTTCCTGTTGGGTGGAGCTCATAGTTTAAAGCGCGAAAGTTGTTCGGGTCGATGAGATCTATATGCGTACCAACTCTCGTACATGTGCGTACATAATTGCCCGATCTGTGCACCAATGTTTGTTTTTGCATTACAGGGGGCGCTACAGAGCCCCCCTGCCACGCCCGTATTCCATCCTTTGTCCAATCCTAGTGTCGCACGATTCTGATGTGTGTGCCAAATTTCAAGAGTTTTCGAGCATGTTAAGGGACCCCAATTGGCCAATACTCCCGAGGAAAAACAATAGGGCTTCGCACCATTCGGTGCTCAGGCCCTAATAATAATAATAACCTACTAATCTTAGATGTGTAGATAATTACGAACAGTAGACAAGTCT
Organism: Tachysurus vachellii; assembly: GCF_030014155.1. Taxonomy (NCBI): domain Eukaryota; kingdom Metazoa; phylum Chordata; class Actinopteri; order Siluriformes; family Bagridae; genus Tachysurus; species Tachysurus vachellii. The sequence goes on along the minus strand of NC_083473.1, from coordinate 1,503,061 downwards.
TTACGTGATAAATGAGGGAAACTTCACCACTGTAAAGACGGCCACTCAGTCTGGCTTAACAAATAACTGAAGATAGAACAATTACATTTATCAACTACAAAACTAAATACAAAAGGAGAAGACAAAGATATTCATAACAAATATTTAGAAGGCTTACTTTCTAACCAGGAAGATACTTTGAATGTTGATTCGGAGCTATTAAGCTCACGTGTTCACAGCCACACGAGGAAAGACCGCTAAGAAAACAAAGTACAAATAAGCAGACCAACGGTGTTCTACAGAGGGAAACGTACAGTTGTCTGCCTCTTTAGCCAAAAGTTTCACTGTTTATCTTCCACACCTGGGCCAACTCCACCATCCATGTGATGTCCACGCCACAAGCATAAGTGCCAAATAAACTGGAAGGGATATAATACGGTAGGAATTTGTTCCTTCCGGCTAACCGTAATATACTATAAGCACCACCCATGTACTTGGCCACTGCCAATCAACTTTAGTAAAAAATGAGATGGAGAAATAGAGCAGTAATCTGCTACATTTTCAGGGTAAAGTTTTAACTTGTTTTAACTTGTGGATGCAGCATCAGATTGGGTTTACTGGTTTTGTGTTCCTGAGCCCATGCAGTGATTTTCACTACAGTATACTTCTGAGTTTAACACAGTGCCACCTGAGGGACCACAGATCACCACCATGCGGTCTCATACTCGGCTTTGTGCTTTGTGGATTGTGTTCATTAGATGCTGAAATCTCCAAAGTGGGAATGAACTACAGTATATGCCCATGCAATTTTCCACAGAGTCCCTTAACATCTTTACTTCTGAAAGACTCTGAGACTCTGACATGATCTTTTTATACTCAATCATGTTATTGATCTGTTGCCAATTAACCTAATTATTTGTGAGATCACAAGTTTTATTTAGCAGTACACAATTTATCCAGTCTTTTTTCCCCCAACTTAAATCACTAAAACAAAGTCAACATTTGATTTGTCGTCTTTATGACTTCCAATCAAACATAACATTTAAATGATTTGCAAGAGTGTGATTGTCTTTATTTACATTTTACACAAGCTTTTATAGTCATTTGATCCATAAATATCTGACACAGTACACAGTGAAATAGGACAACGATCTACAGGACCATGGAGCTACATAGAACAACACAGAGCTAAGGACTGAGAATAAGTTAGTCCTAGACACATGAAGTGTATCTGTGTAACCTGGTGTAAACAGTGTGAGACAAAAGTCAGTGCAGACAAAACAAAACACTACAAGACACAACATCAGCACTGACCAGTCTGCATGGACCATTGTGCAAAGAAAAGGATTGTACTGTGTTTGAAGGTTTTCTTTGCCGTCCTCCTGTTAGCTTATGTCACGATTCACTGTTGCTGTATTTGTGTTTCTGAAACAATCTCAGGTAGAAGAAACTTTTACATTGACTCCTGTCAGGCCTAAAGCCTACATTTAATATGATATTCATATGTCCTCTCCTTAAGTATGTCCTGTCCTTATGTGTAGAGATGTAGATGCCTGAATAGCACAGAGGTTTTTCCTTAATCCTGATCATTCACTCACTCATAATGTGTCTGTTTTTTTAGGTCATATTGTTTTTATCCTCATTCTTGATTTGACACTTTTCTCTTATCTGTGAGTACTTTGCACGTACACATCAGTACAAAATGACGACTGTTTCTATTCCTTCAGAACATTCCTGGTCTCCTGAATCTTCAGTGGTCACATTTGGTTTACATCTACACGTAAACGTCAGGAAATAAAAGCTGAAATCTGTTTTTCTTTTGGTTTGGTTTGTCTGTGCCTCTGCCCAAGTTAAAACACACTAACTCATATGATCAGAGTACTTTTATCACTTATCACATCTTATCATAATTCAGGTTCAGTTCCACAGTTACAGATGAACTTTACTGTAGTTTACAGTAAAGCAGTAAAAATAAGGAGTGTCTTTGGGTCAGTGAAGGAAGGCTGAGAGTCTCAGAGACAATCAGTGAAATCAAACAATGAATCTCATCTTCAGTAAAAATTATAATGTAAAAAAAATTGGTAAATCGTGTATCACGTTCTCAGTAATGCTGAATCTTTCTGGTCTGCTGATCTTGTGGTGTTTCAGTGTAACCCATATGTTGGATTCACATTAAAGAAAAGGAGGAAAATATCTACTGGGTCTGAGATCACCAAACACTTAAAATAACAATTTATAAATAATTTAATGTCTGCAGTCCCGAGTTCGGGGTCTCACACCAAAAAAAAAAAATGTTTAAGAATAGTGTGTCTGCACTTATATGAAATCTAATCTTATTTAGTATAACTGCTTGAATAAAGGCACCAACACAGAAATTAACCTGAGTGAATAATGTATTAAAACTCTTTCTTTTTACTTTTAAACTGTATTGCAAATTTCTGCAACTTTCTTTTTCTGTTCACATTTAACAAAGAGAAACATTTTTTTCATTGAGCACAATTTACCCACTGAACAATAACAGATGCTATTCAACAATCACAGTAACAACAGAAAATAGATACACATTTACACATACGGTATATATCCCAAACAGTACATAACCAAATGTAGAAGTACCAAAGTTCCCAATTGAGGTAATCCTAACGTTGAAGAAACAAACTGTAGTTACAGTCCTGTGAGGGTGCAGTCCATCAGTATAGATTCCACAGTATCGCGTCCTTATCGACCCGAATCCATAACAGTCACACTGCGATGAAACAGTCCCAGTTCATAGAACACATGCTGCAAACCTAAAGCAATGAAACAGTTCAGACATGTATTTAGACAGATTTGCGAAGATGGATTAAGTTGAGCAGCTGCCAAAAACATGCAGCGCATCTTTCACCATTGCTGGCGGGTGGATTACATCAGCATCACAGCTTATTCTGGGCATCAAACTGAAATGTTCTCCTCACAGTTGAAGAACATTGAAATGATCCTTGTTGCTTTTCTCTTTGTAAAATAGATTCTGTACTTTATAAGGCAAATCTCTCGGCTCACAGAAGGTTCTGTACTCGTGATCACACTGAAGTTTCCTCAGCGTGAGAAAAGTAAAAACATGAGGAACATGATGAGGATCAGAGGCTGAGGGCAATTTATTCCTGCTTCACCTGGAAACAGACACATTATTTATTCTTAATATTATTATAGAAAATCTTAATAAGTCTGGGTAAAAACATGATAAACCTTTTATCTGAAAAAAGTCAAAGATAAATGACGATCCTCAGGATTTCTAATTAATTTAAATTGGTATAGATATTTCCTCACCTGAGGGAGCTGGTTTTACGTCTTCCTTTTTTTGGGGTTTTGCTTTGGAGGAAAAATTAAAAGAAGAATTTTAGACACGTTCACTTCTTCACTTCTCTACAGATATAAACATTTACTTCATGACCACAAATATAAAGTATTATGTAAAATGTGTAAATACAACATTTAGTGAAGCAACATATAATCCATATATTAACAAATCTGAATGGACTGCGCAGACCTACACCATATACACACTCTTACAATATATATCTATCAAACTGTTTACATGCTTTTTACACATGATGTCTCACATTTCAGTTGATTGCTGTTTTGCGCAATACTTTACATTACCTCATGTAACTGCTGCTATAATACTAATGTGTTCATTCCAGTATTTCTGCACACACAATATTGAACATACAGTATTTACACTGTTTGGTGCCTCTTTTGTGTATTTTCTTTTGTGTAATGTCTTGTATTTTTTGTCCTGCACTGTCTTCTGTCCTACATTGTCTTTTTGTCTTTTGTCTTACACGGTGTACACCAGGTTGCACAGATGCACTTTATGTGGCTAGGACTACTTACTTAAGTCATTAGCTCTGTCTTTGTTTTATGTAGCACCCTGATCCTGGAGAAATGTTGTCTCATTTCACTGTGTACTGCAACAGTTATATATGGATGTAATGACAATTACGCTTCTTGACTTGACTTGATGTCATTAAAATCTAACTAATTTCCTTTTCCATCCTAATGTACTGCTTTTTTCATGAAACCCTCAATTCAATTCAAGTTTATTTGTATAGCGCTTTTTATAATTGACATTGTCATAAACATAGAACAAAAGGTTAATATAAAAAATAATATAAAGATTAAAGATTTGTTCAGAGTGAAAGGATCACAAACACTGGATCACTTTCATTTATTCTACATTTATAATGTTTTAATCAACTGGAAATAGAAAGTGAAGATATTTTATCAATGTCAGATCAGAGTTATTGGTTAAGAACCATTTCAGTACTTTATCAGATCACAAGGCTCTTAGATGAGGATTGAGTGTTGATTATTGAGAGGAAGTGACTGAGTGTGTGCTGAAACAGTAGTGAAATACAGGACAGGAGGTGTGTGTTCTCCTCACTCAGTCTAACACAGCCATGAAAAGCTTTAGAATGATCTGTGGGAACATTAAACTGTGTAGTTCTCTCTCAACCAGGACTGAAAAACACTGACATCTACAGGAAACATGCTGCTCAAGTCACTCAGTAACTTTCCAGACATTTTAAACTTTGTGTACTGATATGTGTCGTACTCAGTATCGTCTGAGATTAATCCACTTACCAACAACTGACAGTTTAACCTTCTGGACCAAGACAGATTCCTGTGTGTACGTAATTAACATGGAGCTGCTGTAGATTCTTGTATCACTAACACTGATGTTCTTCATCACCAGGGAACAGTTTCCTTTAAGCAGCTCGTCCTCAGGAACGTCCACACGACCCTCATATCCTTCACCTGGATATGAATCTTTACCCTTTCGCTCAAACACAGTCTCAGTATCGATAAACCACTGAACGTGAGGAGTTTTGATGGACAGATGACTCCAATTACACGGCAGGACAGCTTTGGAACCCACTGGAGCTGATATCTGAAGAGCTTCAGAGACACAGAAAAACCTTTAAGGAAATGATCTGATGTTAGTGTGACTGATGTTAATTTTCATGTATGTATATTTACAATGTAAATATATGCATTTCACTAAAAATCCTTCCTAATTGTTTTATTTGTTTTAATTTGTTTAATATGTTTTATGTCATGTTTAAATTAATTAGTTCTATTTTGGAGGAAGTGTTTTCTTTTGCGATTAAGCTGTGCTATGTCATGACGTCATTCGGGAAGTGCGCGCTGCTCCTCAGTTTACTTTGTGCATACTGAGGAGAGATAACTGTTAGCGGTGCGGCTCCCGGGATTACTTGCAAAATTGAGTTTTACACATTTGAATTTCACCCATAACATGTTCATATATTATTGTTAAGTGTTATTAATGTAATATGTGATATGTAAGGTGATTTGTGGATGGATGGATGGATGGATGGATGGATGGATGGGGAGGATTAAGCGTCTTATTCAATAAGTACAGCGAGCAAATAAGCATGTGCATTGGCTAGGCTTAGTGATGCTAGTGAGTTAATGGCTGCAATTTGATTTGTGCAGCTGGTAAAGCTGAGCAAGCAGCCACGTTTATTTTGTTTCTTTCTGTATTCCATCCAGAATTGTTGAGTGTTGGTGACAATAAACTCTCCAGTACTGCTGCAGCAAAATTGTAAAGACTAGTCATTCCAGGCAGAGAACACGAGCACCGGTCAGAACCGAACATGACCGGTTACATTAGGAACTTTATATTTTTATCTCTTTTATAGAAACTGATTGTTTTTGTTGTCCTGTGAGCTTCATATCTGATCACTTGTTCTTGTCCACATGAAAGTAAAAGTTTTTTAATTGTTGCTGCAGGATCTCAGTCCTGATGAACATCTCTAATCTCACCCAGATGACCTCTGAACCTTTCTGACAAACTTTCTACAAATAAAATATTGTCTGTGTCTTATTTATGTCTGTATTTGTGTATTTTTCTAACACATCATCTGTTAACACTAAATAAAGTATTGATTCCTCTCTATAATAGATGTTGTTATTGTTCCTTATTTCCAGCTCTGTTATCTGAGACACTGTGACTTCTATAATTAGGCAATATTTTACACTGAACACTTTACTCACCATCGACTGAGAGCTTAACGCTGTTAATTTCTTTCATTTCAGTGTTAGTGTCCACATGTACCATTGTAAAGGTTTTGTATAAACCGCCATCAGTAAATTTGACGTTCTTCAACACCAGGGAACAGTTTCCTTTACGCAGCTCGTCCAAAGGAACATCCACACGTCCTTTATATCCTTCACCTGAATATGGACCATCACCGCTTCTCTCAAACACAAAGTCATTATTGATGTACCACTTAATAACTGATGATTGTTTGAACTCTTCAGTCAGGTTACACGGCAGGATGACTGTGGAACCCACTGGAGCTGATACAGTAACCAGAGATTCTGCACTGTCTGTGGGAGAAACATTACAATCTACAGGATTTGTAACATTTGACAAAACATTGTTGTGATATTTGATTCAATAGAAGGACACTTCTGTCTTGTTGGTGTTGTAGAACCTGGTCACTCACCCACACAGGCACAGACCCATAAGATGGAAATATAAAGGAGGGACATGATGTCTGGAAGACTCTTGTGGAGTGTTGGCAGATTTTCTGAAACAAACAAACAGAGACACGTTATAAATAAAAGTGACAGAACAGCTGACTGATGTCACACACAGATCTTAATAAAACTGCTGAGGGAGAGAGTTTGTGTAACTTCTTTAATAACTGCTTTATTTTGCCTGAAAAATTACTTTCATTTTTTGTAATCTGTCCATTCAGATGGTTTGGATGTACATTAATAATTGTACATCAGTGTTATAATGATGACCGTGTTTGTAGTAGTGTGACATCAGTCATGGCTCACTCTGCCCCCTGCTGGTGGAAGTGGTGTCTGTACATGACTTCTAAAAATCTTTACACTAAGTAAAATGTAATGTCTTACTTTGTTACTGATAAATGTTTTTTTTATTTAGCATTAAGCCTATTACTGATCACCACATATTTATTGACAGCTATTATAATGGAGTTAATAACTTTTTATTCATTCATTTCTATTTTTGCGGTGACCATTTGGTTTTGTTTAAGGCTTGTACAGTAAAAATACACAGTAATTACACATAATACATTTATAAGGTTTTCATTCAATTTTATAAATTAAAGTGAATCTCACATGTTTGATAAATTTGATAGTTTGACACCTTTTTGTTAGGCAATTGTGACGTCCTGCCACACTGCTGCTGAGAACTAAATCCAATCAGCCTTTACTAAATAATGCTAGGAGCTAAAAATCCTGCTCTATCACTACATTACACCTGTAGATGTTTGAAGATAATCAGTGACTCAGCTGTTCGGACATCTAGGTGAAGTTCAATCCACCACCTCAGTGTCAGGATAGAAAAGAGTCTTGCTGTAAACCTCCCTCTTACCCTGAGTGATGGTGGGACCAGTCGAGTGCTAGTAGATCTGAGGGTGTGAGGTGCAGTGTGAGGAGTGATGAGGGCTTTGAGCTAAGAGGGAGCTGGTCCATTTTTGGCTTTGTAGGTAAACATCATTGTGTTAAATCTGATGCCTGCAGCTATTGGAAGCCAGTGGAGGGATCACAGTAGTGAGGTAATATGTGAGAATTTAGGCTGAATGAAAACAAGTCATCCAGCTGCATTTTGGATCATTTGTAGAGGACAAATTGCGTTCATAGATAAACCTGACAGAGAGAGCTACAGAAGTCCAGTCTTGAAATGACAAGTGACTGAACAAGGTCTGGGTCTCATCAGCAAGAATGAACAAGTCAGCATACAGAGAGGAGGTTGACCTACACCATGAACATTTACACCACACACTGCATCCACAAAGCCAACAGCATAGTGGACAAAACCACACACCCTTCTCACACACACACACACACTCTTGGCTTTTGGTGGAAACAAAGACAACTTAGCTACACAGCAGAGACTGTAGGCTACTCACAAGGCAGATGTTAATGGAGGCTAATGTCACGTAGCAGGAAGTCCAGGTGATGATGACATTTTGGTTGAGCGAGCTGCTCAGTTCAAAAAAGCCGTTGATTGTTGAACTACACAAAGTCTCCATATGAATAAATTTAAAGCTTCTAGGTAAAATTTTATGCACTTAGCTGCCATCTGTGAACTAGTCTAATGCACCCTTTGAGGTTTATAAACCAAACCAGGATCAACATCGCAAAATGTTGGTACACAGTTTTTAGCAGGAAACATGATGTTTATCAGACAATGAAAGAAATGCATGAGGGTAAAGTGGGTCATGCCCCGTATTTTATAGGAACTGAAATCAAAATGATACTATTTGTAATTTATGGTAATATTTGTGAGGAATGAATAAAACAAATAGATCCTTTTTCTAAGAACCTTTTATGAACGCTAACCCATTGTTGTGTTGTCTTTGTAAAGTAAAGCATATAATAATTGTTATACTAGTATCCTGATGCAAACTATTAGGTGGATGTTTATCACCTTAACATTAATCCTCCCTCTGAATAAGTAATCGTGTCTCTGAAATAAAGGATCTGCTCTTAGAGAAAAGGTCCATCAGTGTGAATAAAGGATCAGTGATTGTGTTTATCACACAGAGCAGAGTCTAGAACATTAAACTACTGACAGAACAGACCACAGATTTAGATAAACAAAGAGAAGAATTTAAAACTCAGCTTTACCTTACAGATAGAAGATCATTATTTCCTTGAATATTAAGATTTAAATCACAGTTGATGAGGTTCTTTTGTCCAGCGACGTTAACAGTGTCGTGTTACAAACACTGACTGCAGCTAGCTTTTATTTTCTCTTTGTTCTGGGGTAACTGTTCTTTACCAGAAAATGAGTAAATTTCCACTGCAGATCTGTAACAAGGAGTTTCTAGAACTATTCATACTCACACAAATGTATTTACAGGGCTCTCAAGTTCTGAAGACGGGCAAGAGTGACGTATTTTAAATGTGGTGGGAGAGTGTGACAAAAGACTGAAATGGGGAAAAATCACTCTCAGTGTGTGATACTTGAGAGCTGTGTATCTACCTCAGAGACAGAAGAACATTTCCTGTGATTCAGTATGAATGAAATGTCCTGTTGCCATCTGTTTAGTGTCATATTACAGCAACATCCTGACTGTGGGAATCTTGTACATTCTCTTTATTTTAGTCTGAACACTTAAGATTCTGTAAAGTTTCTTGTCAGTAGAATCTCCAACATTAAACAGGGAGGTGTAGAATGATACAGAGGGGCAGTTTTAGAGAAGTGGGGCAAGAGAAAGAGGAAATAAACATTTTCTTTACTTTTCTAATTGTTTTACTAAAACAAATTACTGAACGATCAACACACATCTATTACACACTTAATTTACTAATACATTTTATTTAATTTTGCTGTTCTTTCCAGAAACACGGTTAAAGTACAGACTAGATGGTAAAATCTCTAAAAGAGGAAATGGAGCGTCATACAGAACAGGCAGAGGGAGGGAGAGAGAGGGAGGGAGAGAGAGATGGAGGGGGAGGGGAGAGAGAGATGGAGGGGGAGGGGAGGGAGAGACAGAGAGAGTGAGAGACCTTTTCAGATGTTTCAGAAGATTACAAAAAAGATTAATTTAAACACAGAGCTGATCTGTAACTGTACCAGAACGTTTGAACAGATCTGTATGACCTGTAGCTGCAACTCAATAAAGTCTCTAATAAAGATTTAATTATTTTAATAATTAAAATTATTGTTGGATTATTGTGTAGCTGGAACAGATAGTACATTTCATGCTGAATATTTGTGTTACCTTTTTAAAGTTTTTTGTTTGTTTGGTACAAATGTTGTGTAATAATTGAATGTTTACTTGGGTATTCTAATTGTAATTAATAGGCCATGTGATTGATCAAACAATGTCATGGAATTCACTTCACCACAAATTTGATTGCAATTTTATTTTATTCTTTTAGTTTTTCATGGTGCTCAGTTGATGTTGTGATGAGACAAAGAGTAAATATTGAAGTTCTGAAGGCATCAGTTGAAGCGTGGCCTCTCTCACCTTTTGGTTACCTTTTTAGTTATGATAAGTTGTGAGTTCAAATCCCAGGACCACAAAGCCACCACTGCTGGGCCCCTGAGCAAGGCCCTTAACCCTCAATTGATAAGTTGTATAAAATTTAAATAAAATCTAAGTCACTCAGGATAAGGGAGTCTGCCAAATGCCATAAATGTTAAATTAATTTGCATTAAATACTTGACCTTCATTTACAATTTTTTTTTTAAAGAATAAAACAGTTGCATAGATAAATATAAACAAGGACAGCAGTCTAGTCTAGTGTAAGGTCAAAGCAGATGCATGTATATCACAGAATTTCCCTGGAGTAGCTCACAGCTTGCTAGCTAATGGTGAGAAGATTGACTTTTGTCTAGTTAAAGTCCTCACGAGTGCACAAATTTTAAGATCGCTCATCTAGAACCAAAAAATATAGCTACGAATATTTTATTATTGTTACAGAAGCCATTTCAATACGTTATCAGCTTACATGGCTCTTGGATGAAGACTCACTCTAACTGTCGCTGTGAGACAAAGGCGAGTGAGGATCCAAATGCAGTTCAGTCTTTTATTCATCCAAAACAAGAAACAGGCAAACAGACGGGCAGGCAAAACAGGGCAGAACACAGCAAACAGGAAGCAGGAACATAGACACAAACATCCAACAAAGACCAACACCAGGGAAAGTGAACAAACAGAGAACCAATCACAACACAGAGACAATCAGAGACTATATCAGGTGTAAGACAATACACCTGGGGGGGGAGATAGAGTGCAATTAGTGTCCATGGTAACAAATGATTGGGCGGAGCAAACAATTAACAGCAAGGCAGACAGCAGAAAGAAACAGGACAAAACACAGACAGACTCATTACACTAACATCACGCTACACATCAGCAGTAAAAACACTACATTTTCATTGGAAGCTATTGAGGAAATTCAACCTATAATGACTGATTTCAAGCAAGACGTTGTAGTTAAAACCTGCAGCTCCTCATCTCCTGTAGCAGGAAGTGCACAAAAATCTCTCTGGAGTTACAGTTTATTATCATGTAACTAATACATATATTGATTGCATTCCACTACGTCTAGCTGACCTGAGCAGTGTTTTGACAGCGTTCCAAACTCACACTGCTGTTTTCAGCTATTGATGTGGATAATGAGTTCTGGTTTGTTCCCTTTCAGAGACAGCCGTGGTTAGTGTTTCTACATTAACAGCACAGAAGACGTCCTTATCCAGAGCGACTGAAAAAAGTGCTTTGAAATCTCTATCAATGAAACAAAAAACACTGGTTCACTAGGACACAGACTTAGGAAACCGTCAGCCTAAAACTTTTTACGGAGCTTTTTATTTTAATTACATAAGATGTAGGATTTCACCTGTAATTTGGCAACAGCCAGTAACTCAGCTGTTCAGACATCTATGGGAAGTTAATTCCACCACCTTGATGCCAGAACAGAGAAGAATACCTACCTCCACCTACTAAGTGTGTACCTACCTCTTACACAGAGATGGTGGGACCAGTGGAGAAGTCCTGGTAGATTTGAGGGAGTGAGGTGAAGTGTGAGGAGTGATAAGAGCTTTGAGGTAAGAGGGAGCTGATGTGTTTTTGGCTTTTTACTCTGATGTATGTGTATGTGATACTCTGATATGTGTATGTGAAAAATAAAATTTGATTTGATTTGATGTATGAGCTACCTGAAGGCAGTGCATAATGCATGATGGTAAATTAATACTCTTAACTTTAATAATATTAACACTCTTTGTTCTAGAAAGAGGACCTTCAAAAAATACTTGAATGTTTGACCCATAGCAGGTGTTGGTCAGAGGGGCAGGTGAGTTACCCCTTTTTACTCTTCCAGAACCTGACATTCATAACTGCAAGCTTTGTGAACCAACCTCGTCCCACTGATTTATAATGTTGTAGACACGGCCCGATGCCTCATACGCTCAGACTATTGCTGCTGATTTATTTTCATAATCCAGGATCTGTTTCAGGGGGTCACGGTGGCTTAGTGGTTAGCACGTTCGCCTCACACCTCTAGGGTTGGGGTTCGATTCCCGCCTCCGCCTTGTGTGTGTGTGGAGTTTGCATGTTCTCCCCGTGCCTCGGGGGTTTCCTCCGGGTACACCGGTTTCCTCCCCCGGTCCAAAGACATGCATGGTAGGTTGATTGGCATCTCTGGAAAATTGTCCGTAGTGTGTGAGTGTGTGAGTGAATGAGAGTGTGTGTGCCATGCGATGGGTTGGCACTCTGTCCAGGGTGTATCCTGCCTTGATGCCCGATGACGCCAGAGATAGGCACAGGCTCCCTGTGACCCGAGGTAGTTCGGATAAGCGGTAGAAGATGAGTGAGTGAGGATCTGTTTCATTCATGTTAACGAATAAACACATTTCCTTGAATTTACTGTTCAATTTACACTGAAGAAGTAAAATTAAGGAGTGTATCTTTGTCAATGTACGAATATTTCTTATAGATAAAATAATAAATATTGTGTTTACTGTAAATATTTACATATAAATTCTACATTTAATGGGGCTTCATATAAATCAATATATTAAAAACCATATGACTGATTTTACTCCCATCAAGTATTTCTTAAATACGTTTTTCACTGTAAAATAAACACATTTCAAACGCCTGCAGGCCAAAACAGCATCAGTTCCTGTTGTGAATGTTGGATAACAGATATTAAAAGTATCCAAGGTTCAGTGGACATGTAGAACTTGGTGGTGTGTCTTGTTAAACACATTTATTCTTGTTGACAATAAAACTGGATGCACAGTACACAGGTTTCACAGGATAAGCGGAATGCTTAGGATACACAGGATGGTAAAGATGGTGTTCTGGTTACTACAAACAATACAACAGAGAAATCAGGCTCACAAATAATAATAATAATAATAATAATAATAATAATAAAGCTGGAAGTCATACAACGTCAAACATAGTATCTGTAAACCTACTAATGACAAGTATACAACCCATCAGATTCAAGTAAACTATACAATAGAAAACTTACATAACTCATCTTATGGAAAGGATTCAAACACACATGGAAGAGTGCACAAGAAGTCTAAAAAAACAAGTCTAATTCACAACAGTGAATGACTGATACAAGTCCTGCACAGTAGTCAGAGGGATTTAGAGCCATTTCTCCATCAGAACAGTGGCCAAGTTATTTTTGTGGCAGTTTCCTGACCTGCTCCTGTAAAACGCCTTAAAGTGGTGTTGGTCTGCCAGAATGATTCAGTAGTCTGTGGCAGTGAGGCATCTCTCTATAAGTAGTTTGTCTAGGTGTGGCAGGAGGAGTGATTTTGATTACGTGCAGGTGCAGCATTAGCTTATTGGTAGCTCCACGGAGCTATAAAAACAAGAGCATGCACGTTTACCTGGGATGCGTCACTTGGTTACTGGCCGCGTCGCTAACGCGCTTCTGTCACTTCCCGGAACTGGATGAGTGCTTGAGACGGTAAGGGGAACGTGCTGTTGGTTGTTTTCTTGGTTATTGTATGTGTTTGATGACAAGAGGTGAACTGTTTTAATGTGTTTTAGAGACGGCGATTTGTTTGAAGAGCACTTCTGCCTTGACCCCACGAGTTGCGATGCAATGTCTGTTTAGTATCGTCACATAAATTGGGCATAGATATTGAAGTAGCTGTGAGAACCTGACACAGTGCTGGATCACTGTTTTGTACCGGCTTTTGCGGTAAAAGATTCCGTTGGCTCTCTATAGAACGTTAATATCTGCGATTGGTAGGTATTTATGCACACACACGCATTAGAATGGGAGAATATATCTAAGAGTAATAGTCTCGCTTTGTTTATAGGTGTTGTGACGGCCCGTAATTTTTCCAGTCGGCGTTCTCCGTGTTTGTGTGTGGCTGCAGTGCTGTCCTGTTTCCAAATGTGGTCCTAAATCGGTTTCCAGACCTGTTTCCATACCGGTTTCCAAACCTGTGTTCAAGTTCACCTTTTGTTTATTTTCCTTCTTTTGTGGCTGTTTTTATGGTTTTGTTCTTTTTACTTTTGAAGTATTTATTTACAATTTTGATTTGATTCTTTAGTTGCATTCGGTTTCGATTGCTTCTGGGGTTTGAATGGTTAATTGGATTTTGGATTTCTTATTTAATTTCCTTTCTTTTCAATTGTATTTGATTTAGTTTTGATCTATATAATTTGACAAAGTCTATTTTCTTTTTTTCTTTTACATTTTAACTTGTATTTTGTGGAAATTGATTTTATTGTAGCAACTATTTATTGGTTGTGAATTTAATTATTTACTTGTTTTTTTTGAGTTGACTCAGTCTCTTAGGTGACTGTAGCTGATGTGCCGTCTTTTTCTTGGTAGGGCCTGAGCACCAGGGGTGAAGGACTGGTTTTTGGTGGTGGTATTTCCTCACAAGTGTGCAGTGACCATCTCACTCATTGTGTGTGTGTGTGTGTGTGCATGTGGGTGTACCCAGTGAAGTACAGTGATTCACCTATAATGAGTGTGGTCTGATTTATCTGCTTCCTGTATTGGTAAGCTCTAGTCCCTGTTCCTCAACTTGTTCAAGAAAGAGATCTGTAGCTTGTTTGGTTGAAGAATTCTTCTTTATTTATTTTAATATTATTTTAATGAAGATGTCAAAGAGAATTGTGTATTGTTACCTATGTCTCTGACTTTAATTGGTGATACGAACTTGTGTATGCCAGTTGTAGGTGTCCCCCTCTAATTCTTTGGGTGAAATTCCCAAAGTGGCGTAGTCAAAACTAATATCTATCTAATTTGTATTTTAGTAATTGTTCTAGAACCCTTAATAACACACACCGCCACATAGGGAATGCCATGATATTGGCTGACCTCAAACAAATTTATGGGACAAAATAATATATACGAAGAAATAATTTCCCTGTGCTGTAATGTAGATGTGACAAAAATAAAAGCTTCATCTTATGAATCTGTTAGCCACTAGCACATATCTCCTATGCAGTACACACAGACACACTCTTGCACACAATTATTTCTTATTATATTCTTAAAAAGTAAATATTTAGTAAAAAGAAACTCCCCTGTAATAAAACTTCAGTAGCAGTACATTATATTAATTTATACTACTGAGGAACTGAACCCAGGTTCCTCCTCAGCTATAAAGTTCCTACACATGACTTCAGCCATTGTACATACTGTGTTTACTGCTGCAATGTAAACACAACAAACCGCATCAAAATAAACAACAAATAATAAGTGTAAAAATTCCTGCTGTTCACAGTTCATTATTTAGTGTAACATCACATGACCAAGACCAAATCAGGTTAGATAGAAGAGTAACTGATGGTCCATGATGTGTGATCTGAGAGTTCTGCAGTAAATCAGAAGATCCTGACATGGTGATGAAGCTCCAGAGATGAACATCAGCTCAGTGGCTCAGGGATGAAGTTTAAGATGATCTGAAATCCATGATGAGATCAGAGCAGATCATCTGAGAGAGGAAAGGAGAGGAGAAGATGGTGAACTTTATACCATGTAAAAAATGCCAAAGTTCATCTCTCAAGAAAAGAGATATAAAAAAGAAACAAGAAGAAATAAATAAAGTGCCACCTTGTGTTGGTCATTAACTCTGTGGTTGTGTGTCGACTGCTGTGTACGACACACTGTCCAGATCTGATTCTTTGTTTTTCATAGGGGATTTTCTGGCCCTTATGTTATGCAGCTCAGTGTCATGCAGCTCAGTGTCATGCAGCTCAGTGTCACAATGAACATTTTCATTCTGTAGAGAGATTCAGATTCAGATGATGAAGCAGCAAGTGCCTCAAGAAACTTAAGTACCACAGTATGACCAGAAATATAAAGTTTAATAAAAAAAACTTTGAGGCTTCTTCTGACCAAAGTTTCTGATCTTGTCTAATGTACCTTTAAAATGACAATGACCCAAAGTAGGGAGGGTTGCCATGTTTCTGTAAACTCCCCACCCGAATACAACCAAAATTCAATGATGTCTTTTGTTTAACAAAAAAAGTGGTTAAAATTTAATTACATTTTTTTTTATGTTTTCGTACCTGTGCGTCTGAGACCTGATGATAGGTGATGATTTTCTGTTTTCAGAAACATAAGATAAATATTTCAATTATAATATTAGACAATAAATTTAGACACGTTAAACACAATTACCACAAAAATTCTCTCTGATTCTTTCAGACATTAAACCTACAATTTTAAGTTTTACAGTTTTACCTTTTCACCCTGCTTTAGTACACAGACACACAAACGATGATGATGAAGATTACGATCACAACACATATAATAATCCAGTTGTTCCCTCCAGTCTGGTGTGAGTCTGAATCCTCAGATAAAGATCCTCTGTCATTAACACTGTGGTCTAAAACACACATTAAACCACACAGAGATATCAGTACAGCGCTGAGGAAAACGTGTCCTGGAAGAAAATCTATCAAACATCAGACTACATTTACTGATATTGTTCAGTGTTTTTCAGCCATACATGCAGATGATGTCATCACTGATCCTTAAATAATAATCAGTGTTGTGCTGCTATAATAATATGAAGTGTTTTATTAAAGTTTATCCAGGAACAATAAGAGATGTTTAGAACTGGAGCTCACACCAGATTAAGAAAAGCCCTGTACTTTAGACACACCCCCTTGTCATGTCATTAAAATCTAACCAGGTTCCTTTTTCCATCCTAATGTACTGCTTTTTCCATGAAACCCTGTTCAGAGTGAAAGGATCACAAACACTGGATCACTTTCATTTATTCTACATTTATAATGTTTTAATCAACTGGAAATGGAAAGTGAAGATATTTTATCAATGTCAGATCAGAGTTATTGGTTAAGAACCATTTCAGTACTTTATCAGATCACAAGGCTCTTAGATGAGGATTGAGTGTTGATTATTGAGAGGAAGTGACTGAGTGTGTGCTGAAACAGTAGTGAAATACAGGACAGGAGGTGTGTGTTCTCCTCACTCAGTCTAACACAGCCATGAAAAGCTTTAGAATGATCTGTGGGAACATTAAACTGTGTAGTTCTCTCTCAACCAGGACTGAAAAACACTGACATCTACAGGAAACATGCTGCTCAAGTCACTCAGTAACTTTCCAGACATTTTAAACTTTGTGTACTGATATGTGTCGTACTCAGTATCGTCTGAGATTAATCCACTTACCAACAACTGACAGTTTAACCTTCTGGACCAAGACAGATTCCTGTGTGTCTGTAATTAACATGGAGCTGCTGTAGATTCTTGTATCACTAACACTGATGTTCTTCATCACCAGGGAACAGTTTCCTTTAAGCAGCTCGTCCTCAGGAACGTCCACACGACCCTCATATCTTTCACTCTGATTTATCTCTTTACCCTTTCGCTCAAACACAGTCTCAGAATCGATAAACCACTTAACGTGAGGTGTTTTGAAGGACAGATGACTCCAATCACACGGCAGGACAACTGTGGAACCCACTGGAGCTGATATCTGAAGAGCTTCAGAGACACAGAAAAACCTTTTAGGAAATGATCTGATGTTAGGAACTTTATATTTTTATTTCTTTTATAGAAACTGATTGTTTTTGTTGTCCTGTGAGCTTCATATCTGATCACTTGTTCTTGTCCACATGAAAGTAAAAGTGTTTTAATTGTTGCTGCAGGATCTCAGTCCTGATGAACATCTCTAATCTCACCCTGATGACCTCTGAACCTTTCTGACAAACTTTCTACAAATAAAATATTGTCTGTGTCTTATTTATGTCTGTATTTGTGTATTTTTCTAACACATCATCTGTTAACTCTAAATAAAGTATTGATTCCTCTCTATAATAGATGTTGTTATTGTTCCTTATTTCCAGCTCTGTTATCTGAGACACTGTGACTTCTATAATTAGTCAATATTTTACACTGAACACTTTACTCACCATAGACTGAGAGATAAACTCTGTTAATTTCTTTCACTTCCTTAGTGTTAGTGTCCACATATTCCATTATAAAGGTTTGGTCATCAGTAAATCTGACGTTCTTCAACTCCAGGGAACAGTTTCCTTTACGCAGCTCGTCCACAGGAACATCCACACGTCCTTTATGTCCTGAACTTGAATATGGACCATCACTGTTTCTCTCAAACACAAGCTTATTATTGATCTTCCACCTAATAACTGATGTTTGTTTGAAGTCTTCAGTCAGTTTACACGGCAGGATGACTGTGGAACCCACTGGAGCTGATACAGTAACCAGAGATTCTACACTGTCTGTGGGAGAAACATTACAATCTACAGGATTTGTAACATTTGACAAAACATTGTTGTGATATTTGATTCAATAGAAGGACACTTCTGTCTTGTTGGTGTTGTAGAACCTGGTCACTCACCCACACAGGCACAGACCCATAAGATGGAAATATAAAGGAGGGACATGATGTCTGGAAGACTCTTGTGGAGTGTTGGCAGATTTTCTGAAACAAACAAACAGAGACACGTTATAAATAAAAGTGACAGAACAGCTGACTGATGTCACACACAGATCTTAATAAAACTGCTGAGGGAGAGAGTTTGTGTAACTTCTTTAATAACTGCTTTATTTTGCCTGAAAATTACTTTCATTTTTTGTAATCTGTCCATTCAGATGGTTTGGATGTACATTAATAATTGTACATCAGTGTTATAATGATGACCGTGTTTGTAGTAGTGTGACATCAGTCATGGCTCACTCTGCCCCCTGCTGGTGGAAGTGGTGTGTGTACATGACTTCTAAAAATCTTTACACTAAAGTAAAATGTAATAATGTCTTACTTTGTTACTGATAAATGTTTTTTATTATTTAGCATTAAGCCTATTACTGATCACCACATATTTATTGACAGCTATTATAATGGAGTTAATAACTTTTTATTCCTATTTTTGCGGTGACCATTTGGTTTTGTTTAAGGCTTGTACAGGAAAAATACACAGTAATTACACATAATATATTCATAAGGTTTTCATTCAATTTTATAAATTAAAGTGAATCTCACATGTTTGATAAATTTGATAGTTTGACACCTTTTTGGGAGGCAATTGTGACGTCCTGCCACACTGCTGCTGAGAACTAAATCCAATCAGCCTTCACTAAATAATGCTAGGAGCTAAAAATCCTGCTCTGTCACTACATTACACCTGTAGATGTTTGAAGATAATCAGTGACTCGGCTGTTCGGACATCTAGGTGAAGTTCATTCCACCACCTCAGTGTCAGGATAGAAAAGAGTCTTGCTGTAAACCTCCCTCTTACCCCGAGTGATGGTGGGACCAGTCGAGTGCTAGTAGATCTGAGGGTGTGAGGTGCAGTGTGAGGAGTGATGAGGGCTTTGAGCTAAGAGGGAGCTGGTTAATTTATGGCTTTGTAGGCGAGCATCATTGTGTTAAATCTGATGCCTGCAGCTATTGGAAGCCAGTGGAGGGATCACAGTAGTGAGGTAATATGTGAGAATTTAGGCTGAATGAAAACAAGTCATGCAGCTGCATTTTGGATCATTTGTAGAGGACAAATTGCGTTCATAGATAAACCTGACAGAGAGAGCTACAGAAGTCCAGTCTTGAAATGACAAGTGACTGAACAAGGTCTGGGTCTCATCAGCAAGAATGAACAAGTCAGCATACAGAGAGGAGGTTGACCTACACCATGAACATTTACACCACACACTGCATCCGCAAAGCCAACAGCATAGTGGATGAAACCACACACCTTTCTCACACACACACTTTTCACCACATACACATTAATGCACATGAAGCGAGACAACAAACAGATAGTATCCATGGTAATGATTCCCAATGTCTTTCCATAAAAGGAACACAAACTCACTGTCTGTCCTGTTGTGGTGACTTTTCTTTTCGTGGAAACAAAGACAACTTGGCTACACAGCAGAGACTGTAGGCTACTCACAAGGCAGAAAAATCTAAGGCACAATGGCATGAGGATGTTAATGGAAGCTAATGTCATGTAGCAGGAAGTCCAGGTGATGATGACATTTTGGTTGAGCGAGCTGCTCCGTTCAAAAAAGCCGTTGATTGTTGAACTACACAAAGTCTCCAAATGAAAAAATTTAAAGCTTCTAGGTAAAATTTTATGCACTTAGCTGCCATCTGTGAACTAGTCTAATGCACCCTTTGATATTTATAAACCAAACCAGGATCAACATCGCAAAATGTTGGTATATAGTTTTATAGCAGGAAACATGATGTTTATCAGGAACTGAAATCAAGATGATACTATTTGTAATTTATGGTAATATTTGTGAGGCATGAATAAAACAAATAGATCCTTTTTCTAAGAACCTTTTATGAACGCTAACCCATTGTTGTGTTGTCTTTGTAAAGTAAAGCATATAATAATTGTTATACTAGTATCCTGATGCAAACTATTAGGTGGATGTTTATCACCTTAACATTAATCCTCCCTCTGAATAAGTAATCGTGTCTCTGAAATAAAGGATCTGCTCTTAGAGAAAAGGTCCATCAGTGTGAATAAAGGATCAGTGATTGTGTTTATCACACAGAGCAGAGTCTAGAACATTAAACTACTGACAGAACAGACCACAGATTTAGATAAACAAAGAGAAGAATTTAAAACTCAGCTTTACCTTACAGATAGAAGATCATTATTTCCTTGAATATTAAGATTTAAATCACAGTTGATGAGGTTCTTTTGTCCAGCGACGTTAACAGTGTCGTGTTACAAACACTGACTGCAGCTAGCTTTTATTTTCTCTTTGTTCTGGGGTAACTGTTCTTTACCAGAAAATGAGTAAATTTCCACTGCAGATCTGTAACAAGGAGTTTCTGGAACTATTCATACTCACACAAATGTATTTACAGGGCTCTCAAGTTCTGAAGACGGGCAAGAGTGACGTATTTTAAATGTGGTGGGAGAGTGTGACAAAAGACTGAAATGGGGAAAAATCACTCTCAGTGTGTGATACTTGAGAGCCCTGTATCTACCTCAGAGACAGAAGAACATTTCCTGTGATTCAGTATGAATGAAATGTCCTGTTGCCATCTGTTTAGTATCATATTACAGCAACATCCTGACTGTGGGAATCTTGTACATTCTCTTTATTTTAGTCTGAACACTTAAGATTCTGTAAAGTTCCTTGTCAGTAGAATCTCCAACATTAAACAGAGAGGTGTAGAATGATACAGAGGAGCAGTTTTAGAGAAGTGGGGCAAGAGAAAGAGGAAATAAACATTTTCTTTACTTTTCTAATTGTTTTACTAAAACAAATTACTGAACGATCAACACACACATCTATTACACACTTAATTTACTAATACATTTTATTTAATTTTGCTGTTCTTTCTCCGGAAACACGGTTAAAGTATAGACTAGATGGTAAAATCTCTAAAAGAGGAAATGGAGCGTCATACAGAACAGGCAGAGGGAGGGAGAGAGAGGGAGGGAGAGAGAGATGGAGGGGGAGGGGAGAGAGAGATGGAGGGGGAGGGGAGGGAGAGACAGAGAGAGTGAGAGACCTTTTCAGATGTTTCAGAAGATTACAAAAAAGATTAATTTAAACACAGAGCTGATCTGTAACTGTACCAGAACGTTTGAACAGATATCTGTATGAGCTGTAGCTGCAACTCAATAAAGTCTCTGTAATAAAAAATTAATTATTTTAATAATAATTAAAATTATTGTTGGATTATTGTGTAGCTGGAACAGATAGTACATTTCATGCTGAATATTTGTGTTTCTGTAATGACAGGTCGTGAGACTGAGGATCCATGTGCACACTTTTAATACAAGCTCGAGGTACAGACAGGCGTAGGTCAGAATCGGCAATAACAATATCTAAGGTGAGGCAGAAATCAGAAACGGTAATACAGGCAGAAGGTCGGGGCAGGCGGCAGACAATCACAAAGGGGAGCAAAAACCAAAACAGAGTCAAAACCATGAACACACTGACAGACAAACGCTCAGACCGATAGCAGAGGCGAATCGAGACTTCGCAGAGAAGGGAAGTTCAAGTTCCTGTTTTATAGGACGCCTGTGATTGGGATCAGCTGGTGGTGCAGTAATGACAGGAGCGATGGCTTGTGGGAGATGTAGTTCGGGAGTCGTTAGAACTCGGGTGAAGGTTCCCTCTGGTGGCGGTCAGGAGACGAGGCAGGTGCTTCATTCATAACAGTTACCTTTTTAAAGTTTTTTGTTTGTTTGGTACAAATGTTGTGTAATAATTGAATGTTTACTTGGGTATTCTAATTGTAATTAATAGGCCATGTGATTGATCAAACAATGTCATGGAATTCACTTCACCACAAATTTGATTGCAATTTTATTTTATTCTTTTAGTTTTTCATGGTGCTCAATTGATGTTGTGATGAGACAAAGAGTAAATATTGAAGTTCTGAAGGCATCAGTTGAAGCGTGGCCTCTCTCACCTTTTGGTTTTCCTTTTTAGTTATGATATAGGTTGTGAGTTCAAATCCCAGGACCACAAAGCCACCACTGCTGGGCCCCTGAGCAAGGCCCTTAACCCTCAATTGATAAGTTGTATAAAATTAAATTAAAATGTAAGTCACTCAGGATAAGGGAGTCTGCCAAATGCCATAAATGTTAAATTAATTTGCATTAAATACTTGACATTCATTTACAAATTTTTTTTTGAAGAATAAAACAGTTGCATAGATAAATATGAACAAGGACAGCAGTCTAGTCTAAGTGTAAGGTCAAAGCAGATGCATATCACAGAATTTCCCTGGAGTAGCTCACAGCTTGCTAGCTAATGGTGATAAGATTGACTTTTGTCTAGTTAAAGTCCTCATGAGTGCACAAATTTTAAAATCGCTCATCTAGAACCAAAAATATAGCTCATATAATGAATATTGTATTATTGTTACAGAAGCCATTTCAATACGTTATCAGCTTACATGGCTCTTGGATGAAGACTCACTCTAACTGTCGCTGTGAGACAAAGGCAAGTGAGGATCCAAATGCAGTTCAGTCTTTTATTCATCCAAAACAAGAAACAGGCAAACAGACAGGCAGGCAAAACAGGGCAGAACACAGCAAACAGGAAGCAGGAACATAGACACAAACATCCAACAAAGACCAACACCAGGGAAGTGAACAAACAGAGTACATATAACAAACAGGAACCAATCACAACGCAGAGACAATCAGAGACTAAGACAATACACCTGGGGGGGAGATAGAGTGCAATTAGTGTCCATGGTAACAAATGATTGGGCGGAGCAAACAATTAACAGCAAGGCAGACAGCAGAAAGAAACAGGACAAAACACAGACAGACTCATTACACTAACATCACGCTACACATCAGCAGTAAAAACACTACATTTTCATTGGAAGCTATTGAGGAAATTCAACCTATAATGACTGATTGCATTCCACTACATCTAGCTGACCTGAGCAGTGTTTTGGCAGCGTTCCAAACTCACACTGCTGTTTTCAGCTATTGATTTGGATAATGAGTTCTGGTTTGTTCCCTTTCAGAAACAGCCGTGGTTAGTGTTTTTACATTAACAGCACAGAAGACGTCCTTATCCAGAGCGACTGAAAAAAGTGCTTTGAAATCTCTATCAATGAAACAAAAAACACTGGTTCACTAGGACACAGACTTAGGAAACCGTCAGCCTAAAACTTTTTTAGGAGCTTTTCATTTTAATTACATAAGGAGGATTTCACCTGTAATTTGGCAACAGCCAGTAACTCAGCTGTTCAGACATCTAGGGGAAGTTAATTCCACCACCTTGATGCCAGAACAGAGAGGAATACCTACCTCCACCTACTAGTTGTGTACTTACCTCTTACCCTGAGAGATGGTGGGACCAGTGGAGAAGTGCTGGTAGGTTTGAGGATGTGAGGTGAAGTGTGAAGAGTGATAAGAGCTTTGAGGTAAGAGGGAGCTGATGTGTTTTTGGCTTTTTACTCTGATGTATGTGTATGTGAAAAATAAAATTTGATTTGATTTGATGTATGAGCTACCTGAAGGCGGTGCATAATGCATGATGGTAAATTCATACTCTTTAATAATATTAACACTCTTTGTTCTAGAAAGAGGACCATCAAAAAATACTTAAATGTTAGACCCATAGCAGGTATTCAGTAACTACAGACCGGTATCACTTCTCTCGTTTCTTTCAAAAATTCTTGAACGCATTGTCTTTAATCAACTGTCTGTCTATCTCTCACAGAACAACCTCCAAGACCCCAACCAGTCTGGCTTTAAAGCAGCTCATTCCACAGAGACAGCCCTTTTAGATGTCTCTGAGAAACTACATGCTGCTAGATCAGCCAATCTCTCATCCGTCCTTATCCTCCTTGACCTTTCAGCAGCGTTTGATACGGTCAACCATAAGACTCTCTTAGCCACCCTCAGGAGTCTTGGGATTTGCGGATCAGCTTGGGAATGGTTCGCTTCCTACCTGGAAGGACGCTCATATCAGGTAACATGGAGCGGAGTGACATCTGCTCCACGCAGACTCTCCACTGGCGTCCCACAAGGCTCAGTACTTGGTCCTCTTCTTTTCTCCCTGTATACTCACTCTCTTGGGGAAGTTATTTCCTCACATGGGTTCTCTTACCACTGCTATGCTGATGATACACAACTTATCTTCTCTTTCCCACCCTCAGATGCCACAGCTTCTGACCGGATCTCAGCATGTCTGGCAGAAATTTCATCATGGATGACTTTTCATCAGTTAAAGCTCAATTCTAGCAAAACTGACCTGCTGATCATCAGGTGATTCATCCCCAGGTCATGACCTTGCTATATCCTTGCACAACGATCTGCTCTCCCCTTCAGCCACAGCTCGCAACCTTGGGGTAACCATGGACAATCAACTGTCCTTTATTCTCTCATGTTGCTAATGTGACTCGCTCATGTCGGTTTCTTCTTTACAACATTAGAAGGATTCGGCCATTTCTGTCCACACAGGCTGGTCAGGTACTTGTTCAGTCTCTTGTCATTTCTAGACTGGATTACTGCAATGCACTGCTGGCAGTCTACCTATGAACGCAATCCGTCCTCTGCAAATGATCCAAAATGCAGCTGCCCGGCTTGTTTTCAACCTGCCAAAGTTCTCTCACACCACCCCGCTGCTGCGATCCCTCCACTGGCTTCCGGTAGCTGCACGCATCAGATTCAAAACACTGATGCTGGCCTACAAACCCAAAAATGGACCAGCTCCCTCTTACCTCAAAGCCCTCATCACTCCTCGCACTGCACCCCGCACCCTCCGATCTACCAGCACTGCTCGACTGGTTCCACCATCTCTCAGGGTAAGAGGCAAGTATACTACAAGACTCTTCTCTGTACTGGCACCAAGGTGGTGGAATGAACTTCCCCTAGATGTCCGGACAGCTGAGTCACTGGCTATTTTCAAGCGGCGGTTGAAGACCTACTTATTCAGGAAACACTTCAACTAGCACTTCTTTCCTTATCTTTTGCATATTATTTAAAAAAAAAAAAAAAAAAAACTTTGACACTTACAATTTCATTGTAACTTTGAACAAATGTTTTAAACTCATGGTATCTTAAGTATGTAACTTAGTGAGCCAGCATTAATGTATTCAATGTTAGAGATTTAAGCACTTATGTACGTCGCTCTGGATAAGGGCGTCTGCCAAATGCTGTAAATGTAATGTATACCCTCAAAGCCCTCACTGGGCAGAGTAAATTCAGCTCTTGCTCACCTGACAATGGAGGCAGAGCCGAGAGAGAAACTACCTGCGCTCTAAATGGCGTTGAGAGCACTTTAGGTACGTAGCCGTGCCAGGGTTTTAAAATGACCTTTGAGTCATTGGGCCCAAACTCAAGGCATGCAGGCCTCACCGAGAGGGCCTGCAAATCGCCAACACGCTTGACTGATGCTAGAGCAAGTAGCAGAGCGGTTTTGAGCGTTAGGGGCCGAAAGCCAGCTTACCGCAGCGGTTCAAAGGGAGGTCCTTTGAGCGCTTCAAGGACCGTGTGAAGGTCCCAAGTGGGAGCGGTGAGAGGACGTGGGGGCTTCAACCGCCTAGCACCTCTCAGGAAACGCACAATGAGGCCGTTTCGACCCACTGATTGGCCAGCAATAGGAGCATGAAATGCTGCGATGGCTGCTACGTACACCTTGAGCGTGGAAGGGGTGAGACCTTTGTCCAGACGCTCTTGGAGAAATGACAGTATCAGAGATACGTCACACTCAACAGGGTCTTTGTTCCGTGTCCAGTGACCAGTCAACGAAGACTGACCATTTCTGGGCGTAGAGGCGTCTCGTAGACGGGGCCCTCGCCTGAGCAATGGTATGCAGCACGTCCTCGGGGAGGCTCAGAGGCTCCCATCGAGGAACCATACGTGCAGAGCCCAGAGTTCTGGCTGCGGGTGCTAGATTGTCCTGTTCACCTGAGAGAAAAGGTACCGCCCCAGGGGGATCGGCCATGGGGCTTTCATGGAAAGCCTGAATAGCTCCGAGGACCAAACTTGGCTCCTCCAGAGTGGGGCCACCAGGAGGACTCTGTGCCTGTCTTCCCTGACTCGTCTGATGACCTGAGGGACCAGAGCGATCGGGGGAAAAGCATAAAGAAGGAGGCTGGGCCAGTCGTGGGCCAGCGCATCTGTGTCCTTTGAAAAATAAGTTGGGCAATGAAAGTTGCTTTCTGAGGTGAAGAGGTCGACCTCTGCCTTCCCGAAAATCTCCCAGATTTTGAGAACCGTCTGGGGATGGAGCATCCACTCGTCCGAGGGGACGTTGCTCCGCGAAAGCATGTCTGCTCCCAGATTCGACTTGCCAGGTATGTGTGTCGCCCTGAGCGTTTGCAACCTGGGTAATGCCCATTCCAAGAGGCGCTTTGCCAGCATGTAGAGGCGGCTGGACGAAAGGCCACCTTGGTGATTTATGTAGGACACCACTGTCATGCTGTCCGACTGGACTAGGACATGGCGCCCTTCCAGGATCGCCTGAAAAGATCGAAGGGCTCGTTCTACCGCCAGCATCTCAAGGCAGTTGATATGGAGATGGCTGTCCTCGTGCGACCACGAGCCGAAGGCTGGTCTGCCCTCGCACAGAGCGCCCCAACCCAGGTTGGACGCATCTGTTGAGACCACCGTCCTTCTGGAAACCGCCTGTAGGGGTACTCCACGGCTGAACCAAACAGGGTTCATCCAAGGCTCCAGGGAAAGTGGCCGTGCCGCCAAGCGTGAGGTGGGACCCGGAGTTTCAGCCAGTATTGCAGGGGCCGCATTCGTAGGAGGCCAAGCTGTAAAACTGGAGAGGCGGAAGCCATCAGCCCTAGCATCCTCTGAAAGAACTTCAGAGGGAAACAGGCTTTGTTCCTGACAGAAGCCGCGAGCTGCTGAAGTACCAGAGCGCACTCTCGTGATATGACCGCCCTCATGCGGACTGAGTCGAAAACCACTCTCAGGAACATAATACGTTGGCTGGGGAGCAGTGAGCTCTTGGCAAAATTGACCCTGAGTCCTAGGCACTCTAAGTGGCTCAGGAGCAGGGATCTGTGGTGGTCTAGCTCGGTTCGCGACTGGGCTAGAATGAGCCAATCGTCGAGATAGTTCAGAATGCGGATTCCCATCTGTCTCAGAGGGGAAAGTGCCTCATTCATGCACTTCGTGAAAGTGCGTGGAGCTAGAGACAGCCCAAAGGGAAGGACTGCATATTGGTAAGCCACACCCTCGAACGCGAATCTCAAGAATCGTCTGTGATATGGGGCTATCTGGATGTGAAAGTAAGCGTTTTTCAGATCCAGCGAGAAGAACCAGTCCCTGGGGTAAATCTGCGTGAGGATCTGCTTCAGTGTCAACATACTGAACTTCCGTTTCATGAGGGAGAGGTTCAGGAGTCTGAGGTCTAAGATGGGTCTGAGACCGGCATCTTTCTTGGGGACAAGGAAATAACGGCTGTAGAACCCCGACCCGCTTTCTGAGGGAGGAACCATCTCTATGGCTCCCTTCCTCAACAGCATCAGCACTTCGGTGCGGAGGACCTGGGCGTCGTCTGGCTCTACTAAAGTGGGAATCACCCCGCGAAAACGCAGGGGTCTCCGGGCGAACTGCAGTGAGTAGTCGTATTTTATTATCCCCAACACCCACTTGGACACTCCGGGGATGGCCTGCCAGGCCTCGGCCCGCGTGACAAGGGGCTGGATAGTGTCGGATGGCAGGCCACTGATTAGGGGCCTGAACACTGACGAGTGTGGAAGAGGAAAATTGCTCTCTTTTAGAAAATGTGAAAACAAAAAATACATGAAGACAAAAAATAAATGAAGGAAAAAAGGCAGTCATTACAGTGGACAAATTATACATAGATGGACAACTATATCGTGATAAGGACATTACTCCCTGGCTTTTCTGAACACGTCACTTTCATTCCTGAGTCAATAACTGCCATAATCACTAAAACATGTCATCTATCACTTTTGTAACCTGGAACGTTCGTGGATTTGGTTCTCAGACAAAGAAGGTCAAAGTTTTTAATCATTTAAATAAATTACAAGCCGACATATGTCTCCTGCAAGAAACACATCTATCAGAATCAGATTATAACAAAATTAAATCATCAAATTACAGTCATTTATTCTCGGCTCACTACAACACAAAACAAAGAGGAGTATGCATTCTAATAAATAAAAAAATCTCTTTTGTTCATAACACCACTATTACAGACCCTGAAGGACGTTTCATTATTATAAACATCTCCATTAATAATAGCCCGGTCACAATTGGCAACTTGTATGGCCCAAACACACATGACCCATCCTTTTTCCAGACCTTTTTCTCTTCAATTTCAAATCGTTCTAATTGTCCAGTTATAATTGCATTTCTAGATCCAACAATAGATAGATGTAATAGTTTAGGCAATAAACACATTTGGAAATCTGCAGAAACCATAAAACAGTTCATGAGTGATTTTGGTCTTGGCGTCTACAGCATCCTAACAGTAAAGAATACTCATTTTTCTCACCAGTACACCACTCATATTCCCGCATTGACTTCTTTCTTACCAGTAACTCTATCATATCAAATATTTCTGAATCAAAGATTCATCCAATAGCCATCAGTGATCATGCCCCGGTAACATTAAAATGGAACACAACCAGTCAACATAAACCCAGCACCAGATGGCGATTTAACATATCCCTTCTGAAAGATCATGATTTTGACAGCTATTTCAAAAGAGAGTGGGCATGCTTTCTAGAGATGAATGACTCCCCGGAAACATCTCCATCTCTTCTGTGGGAAACAGGAAAAGCAGTACTAAGAGGAAAAATAATTTCATTCTCAGTTTACAAAAAAAGGAAAGAAAGGGATGAACAAGTAGAATTGGAACAAAAAATTAAACAACTAGAAGACATTAACATAAATAACCCAACAGAAGAAACACAGGATTCATTAAGAAAATATAAACTCAAATTGAACGAATTAATCAATAAACATACACAATTCCTAATTCATAGACTACGACAAGAAAACTTCCATCATAATAACAAATCTGGTAAATATTTGGCAAATCAAATCAAACAAAATAAGGAAAAAGCTACAATACCAGTGATTGTAGACACATCAGGGAAATCCACCAACTCACCAGAAGAAATAAATCAAATCTTTCAAAATTTTTATAGTAAATTATATTCCTCCAATAAAGACCCAGATCAGAAAGACATTGACTCATTCCTCAACAATATCAACCTGCCTCAACTCAGTAAACATGAAATACATACTCTTGAATCTCCCTTATCAGAATATGAACTTTTTAATGCCCTCAAACTCATGCCAAACAACAAAGCACCAGGCCCCGATGGATTCCCTGCTGAGTTCTACAAACACTTTTGGTCCATTTTATCACCACTTTTTATCTGTATGATTACTGAATCAAAACAAAAATCAAAACTTCCAGATACTATGAACACAGCCACAATTTCACTCCTTCTTAAACCAAATAAAGACCCAACATTACCATCAAGTTATCGCCCGATTTCCCTAATCAATGTAGACGTTAAAATCATCGCCAAAGCACTAGCTCATAGAATAGAAAAAGTCACACCATCTATAATCCATCCAGATCAAACCGGTTTCATCAAAGGTAGACTTTCATCCAACAACACACGCAGACTTTTTAACTTGATGCATTATTCATCAACTCAAAAAAACAAAACCATCATAGTTACTCTTGACGCAGAAAAAGCTTTTGATAGGGTCAATTGGAAATTCCTGTTTTCCACATTAGAGAGGTTTCGTTTTGGGGAGTCATTCATTAATTGGATCAAAATTCTGTATACATCACCTTTAGCCACTGTCATCACCAATGGACTAACATCACATATCTTCACACTGCAACGGGGGACTAGACAAGGATGCCCACTCTCTCCTTCATTATTTACCATTTTCATTGAGCCACTAGCAGCAGCTATCCGTCAAAATAGCTACATTAAAGGAATTCAAACACTAAACATGCACCACAAAATTAGTCTTTACGCTGATGATATATTACTATATTTACAAGACCCCTCATCTTCATTACAAGAAACGATTAAACTCATTGATTCATTCTCAAATATCTCTGAATACTCGATCAACTGGAGTAAATCAGCCATACTTTCATTACATTTCAACAGCTTGGATGTGACATCCCAGACATCACCTATTCCTTTGTGCACTAACTATATCACATACTTGGGCATTAATGTTTCCCCCAGGCTGTCAGAGCTGTTTGGACTCAACTTTACTCCATTACTTAAAACAATAAATGATGACCTTCATCGCTGGATGAATTTACCACTATCCATTATGGGCAGAATATCAGTAATTAAAATGACTATACTTCCTAAATTAAACTATTTATTTACAATGACTCCAGCACTACCCACCCTCACCTGGTTTAAATCACTAGATTCAATCGTCACTAAATTCTATTGGAAAAATAAGACTCCAAGAATTAAACTGACTACACTACAGAAACCAAAAACACAAGGAGGACTGGAAGCACCACATTTCTACCACTACTTTTTGGCCAATCAGCTCCAAAACATATACAAATGGATTCATCCTAACCCATGAGAAAGCACATGGAAAGATGTTGAACAGTCAATTTGCAAAGAGATGAACATTTCAGAATTACCTTTCTATAGTCAGACAATCAAAAAGCATCACTGTTTTAAATCACCAACAATAGCCACAGCTCTGACAGCCTGGTGGAAATTTCATCAAATCACAAACACCCCTCTTGCACCATCTAAATACACCCCGATCTGGAATAACCCAGATTTTATAGTTAATAAGAAGCCACTAAACTTATGCACATGGGTAGATAAGGGCATCACACAACTTCAACACATCCTCCTTAATAACAACTTGGCACCATTTTCCCACTTGGTCCAGAAATACGGCATTGGGAATAATTGTTTTTTGGAATATTTACAAATCAAATCATCTATTCAATCAAAAATCGACACTCAGACAATTAATCTAGACCTTTCGCCTCCAATTTCAGAACTAATTAATATAACCTCACCAAAAAAACTACTCTCTCAAATATATAAAATAATATCCAAATCAGACAACACATTAAGCCTACCCAATGCTAAATGGGAATCAGACTTATCCATTGCTCCCAATGCCGCTTTCTGGACACAAATCTGCAAAAATATCTACTTCATGACAAAAAATGCCAACTTACAACTTATACAGTATAAAGTACTTCATAGATTTCACCTAACTGGACAGAAATTATTTAAAATGGGTTTTACTTCAGAAACATGCTCACATTGCACACAAAACACCCCAGACACCTATTTACACGCTATTTGGCTTTGCACCTCAGTTAAAAAATTCTGGGAAAATGTTATTGACTCACTATCCAACCTTATGGGGTGTCGCATCCCGCTATCTCCCTCCCTCTGTATATTAGGTGACGTATCCATAATCAATTTAAACAGTACAAACAGTCAATTACTCCTAGTGGCTCTAACTATCGCCAAGAAAACTATACTCATGAACTGGAAATCAAGGAACACCATACACATTATAACTTGGAAAAATTTATTAATAGAGTACATCTCCATGGAAAAGTTGTCCACCTCCATTCAAAATAGTACATCAGAATTACACCCTTCTTGGTCATCTCTCTTTAACTTCAAACAGTCATGAATCCACTGACCTTCTTTGTCTGAAGCCATCCTCAATGAAACACCATCAATAATCCCATCAATAATCACACATGATTGGGAGGAGGGGGGTCAGGAAGAGGCAGCTACACAGACTAATATCAAATATAAATAAAATACTTATAAGATTATATTTAAATCTCTCTCTCTCTCTCTCTCTCTCTCTCTCTCTTTTTCGCTGCTTCTGGACCCTGGTTGGATGTGGCATACTATGTGGCATACCATGCCATGTGCAGTTCTGATTAGTTGTGGGTGGGTGTGATGTGGGGCCGGGGGCATTGGGCTTTCGCCCTCCAGCTTGTACTTATGCCTGAGATTTCTTATCTCCGGTTGGCCCATCACTTGTCTCGCTGTTTTAATGCATCACATATTAGATGAGGTGTGAACACATTCATTTGGAGCACAAAAAAAAATATATATATATATATGTGTGTGTATTTTATATATTTATAAATAGCTAATATCTATATATAAAAGCACACACATAGGGTAAGTGTGGCGCGGGCATGGCGGCCTGGGCTTTGCACTGGGCTGGTTCCATGCTACACGCCATGCTTTTTTAATGCATTATACACTAGTTGACATAAACATATCATGATTATAACAATGAAAGCCAAAAACAAAAAAAAAAAAACAAACAAAAAAAAAAAACAAACAAAAAAAAAAAAACAACAACAACAAAAAAAAACAACACACAAACAGGGTAAGCGTGGCATGTGTGGGACGGCTGGGGATGGGGATGGATTTTGGGACCCTGGACCCGGCAGCACCTCACCTTGATAGCCCATTGTAATATGATGCTGGCGGGGGTCTATACTATGCCAGGGCCATGAGGGGTATCAGAAGCAGCTTTATAATACCTTATTATTAATAGCTGTATCAATATTACCATTATTATTATTATTATTATTATCGTTGCTATTATAAGTACTACTATTATCATTACTATTAATGGCTGTATCAGCATTATTATTGCTATTACTACTACTATTTCTATTTGTCCTCTTCCTGATCCTTTAACCTCCCCTTCATGAGTATATTTGTAAATATGTTTATCATTACTACTACTGCTAATACTATATTATTATTTCTTATTAATTGGGTTTTTTCATTATTATTATTATTATTATTATTATTGCTATTACTGTTGATACTGTCACATTTTATATCTGTTGTACTTCCCTACATGCTCCTTCATTCATATATCTCCACTCCCACACCCAGTTACACTTACAGTCACACACACACACACACACATTTTGTATATTGTATTTTGTATTCGTATTTTGCATCTAATTTCTCTTCTGTAAATATTGTAATTGTCTGTTTGCATAATAAAAAAAAAAAAAAAAAAAAAAAAAAAAAAAAAAAAAAAAAAAAAAAAAGAAAATGTGAAATCTTTATTGTGTTTGCCATAACAACAGCGCTTTGCGTGGACGCAACGACGGTGGGCCCAGGTCGCATAGCCGGCAGGCGAGAGAGCTTCTGGGGTGGTCCGGCCGTGGCGGGACTTTGCTCTTTCCTCTTCCTTCCCCAACGATCAGGAGGATTTAGAGGGCGTCGGGTCCAGCACAATCCTCTGCCGGGGGCCCTGACGTCCAGGCGGTTTAGCGCGCTTAGTGGGGCGAGCTGGGAGCTGCTCCTTAGGGGGCGCCACCTGGGGGGCAGAAGGGACAGGTTTGCTCTGGCGCTGAGTCGGCGCAGTCCTGGGGCGACTCGGGGCAGAGGTGGAGCGCTTGGGCAGGAAGTGCCGCATAGCCTGGGACGACTTCTGTGCTGCGGTGAAGCGCTCCGTAAACCCTTCTACGGCCGGCCCGAAGAGACCGGATGGAGAGACTGAGGCATCTAGAAAGGCCACCTTGTCGCTCTCCTTAATCTCGGTGAGGTTAAGCCAGAGGTGGCGCTCCAGCACGACCAGGTTGGCCATGGATCGTCCAATGGCTTGGGCCGTGGTTTTTGTGGCGCGCAGGGCCAGATCTGTGGCGCTGCGGAGGTCGCAAAAAGCAGGTTCACTAGGGCTCGACTCATCCAGTGAACGGAGAAGCTTTGCCTGGAACACCTGTAGAATGGCCATGGTGTGTAGTGCTGAAGCGGCTTGGCCCGCAGAAGTGTAGGCTCTGCCAGCCATGGCAGATGTCATCCTGCAGGGCTTTGAAGGAAGGGCTCTCTTGCTTTTCCACCCCACAGCCACGGGGGGGCAGAGATGAGCAGCCACGGCCTTGTCCAGGGGCGGCAATTGCTCATAGCCCTTCTCCTGAGAGCCATCTACTGCGCCGAGAGCTGCAGAGGAAGTGCGTAGGCGGGCCGAGTAGGGGGCGCGCCACGACTTTGTGAGCTCATCGTACACCTCAGGGAAGAACGGGGCAGAACGCTGGCGGGGAGCCTGGCGGCTTCCCGGCAGGAACCACTCGTCCAGCCTGCTGCGCGTCGGCTCCTCAGGAAGGAAGGAGCGAGAGGGCGAGCGTCGGCTCACGGGAGGAAAAAGACGGGGGGGCGTGAGGAGCGGGGTCACTTCCATTAAAGAAAGCGATCCGCGAGCGCAGAGAGGCGAGACTCATGCTCTCACAGAAGCAGCATGAGGACTCAGTGAGTGCAGTTTCAGCGTGGGATTTACCCAGGCAGGAAACACACTCCTCATGGCCGTCATTGTCATGCAGAGGGACTCTGCATGTGCCACAGTTGTGATGCGGCATGGCTGCCGCCGTTAAAGCGGCGCTTTTTTTGGAAATGCTCTTTTAGAGCGGTGAAAACCGCTGGAAGCTCTTTTTGTGATCGCCGGATGGCGGCAGGAGATCGCTGAGAAGCGGCTGCAAGCAGGAAGCCGGCAGCCCGAGAACGGCGCAAGAAGCTCAGCTGGTCTCAGCTGGTCCGCTGCGGTGCCTATTCAACGGCGAAAATCCAGCGAAGGCGTTCAGAGGAAATTCAGCGAAGTGAAGTCGTCACTGAAGGAGTAAGATCTGATTTCCTCTGGCGATTTGCCTGCTTATATAGCTATGCGCCCCTCCCCTTTTTAGCGGGCTTTGGCGCGCTGTATCGCCACAGGCTCGCGCAGCTACGCAGCGCCGTCATTGGTTTTAAAAAAGTTTACAGATTAAACCAATGGCAGTGCAGTTGCACTGCGTTATTGAAAAAGGCTTCAGTATTGAGGAAAAAAGGAGCTTTTCCCCATACGCAGTATGAGTGGAGTATCGAAAGGGAAGCTTAGGATACACAGGATGGTAAAGATGGTGTTCTGGTCACTACAAACAATACAACAGAGAAATCACTCTCACAAATAATAATAATAATAATAATAATAATAAAGCTGGAAGTCATACAACGTCAAACATAGTATCTGTAAACCTACTAATGACAAGTATACAACCCATTGGATTCAAGAAAACTATACTGTACAATAGAAAACTTACATAACTCATCTTATGGAAAGGATTCAAACACACATGGAAGAGTGCACAAGAAGTCTAAAAAAACAAGTCTAATTCACAACAGTGAATGACAGATACAAGTCCTGCACAGTAGCCAGAGGGATTTTGAGCCATTTCTCCATCAGAACAGTGGCCAAGTTATTTTTGTGGCAGTTTCCTGACCTGCTCCTGTAAAACGCCTCAAAGTGGTGTTGGTCTGCCAGAATGATTCAGTAGTCTGTGGCAGTGAGGCATCTCTCTATAAGTAGTTTGTCTAGGTGTGACAGGAGGAGCGATTTTGATTACGTGCAGGTGCAGCATTAGCTTATTGGCAGCTCCACGGAGCTATAAAAACAGGAGCATGCACATTTACTGGCCGCGTCGCTAACACGTTTCTGTCACTTCCCGGAACTGGATGAGTGCTTGAGACGGTAAGGGGAACGTGCTGTTGGTTGTTTTTACCAACGTGCTGTTGGTTGTTATTGTATGTGTTTGATGACAAGAGGTGAACTGTTTTAATGTGTTTTAGAGACGGCGATTTGTTTGAAGAGCACTTCTGCCTTGACCCTACGAGTTGCGATGCAATGTCTGTTTAGTATCGTCACATAAATTGGGCATAGATATTGAAGCAGCTGTGAGAACCTGACACAGTGCTGGATCACTGTTTTGTACCGGCGTTTGCGGTAAAAGATTCCGTTTGCTCTCTATAGAACGTTAATATCTGCGATTGGTAGGTATTTATGCACACACACGCATTAGAATGGGAGAATATATCTAACAGAGTAATAGTCTCGCTTTGTTTATAGGTGTTGTGACGGCCCGTAATTTTTCCAGTCGGCGTTCTCCGTGTTTGTGTGTGGCTGCAGTGCTGTCCTGTTTCCAAATGTGGTCCTAAATCGGTTTCCAGACCTGTTTCCATACCGGTTTCCAAACCTGTGTTCAAGTTCACCTTTTGTTTATTTTCCTTCTTTTGTGGCTGTTTTTATGGTTTTGTTCTTTTTACTTTTGAAGTATTTATTTGCAATTTTGATTTGATTCTTTAGTTTGCTTTGATTCTTCAGTTGCATTTGGTTTCGATTGCTTCTGGGGTTTGAATGGTTAATTGGATTTTGGATTTCTTATTTAATTTCCTTTCTTTTCAATTGTATTTGATTTAGTTTTGATCTATATAATTTGACAAAGTCTATTCTTTTTTTTCTTTTACATTTTAACTTGTATTTTGTGGAAATTGATTTATTGTAGCAACTATTTATTAGTTGTGAATTTAATTATTTACTTGTTTTTTTTTTGTTTGTTTTTTTAAGTTGACTCAGTCTCAGGTGACTGTAGTTGATGTGTCGTCTTTTTCTTGGTAGGGCCTGAGCACCAGGGGTGAAGGACTGGTTTTTGGTGGTGGTATTTCCTCACAAGTGTGCAGTGACCATCTCACTCATTGTGTGTGTGCGCGTGTGTGGGTGTGTGTGCGCGTGTGTGGGTGTACTCAGTGAAGTACAGTGATTCACCTATAATGAGTGTGGTCTGATTTATCTGCTTCCTGTATTGGTAAGCTCTAGTCCCTGTTCCTCAACTTGTTCAAGAAAGAGATCTGTAGCTTGTTTGGTTGAAGAATGCTTCTTTATTTATTTTAATATTATTTTAATGAAGATGTCAATAAAGAGAATTGTGTATTGTTACCTATGTCTCTGACTTTAATTGGTGATACAAACTTGTGTATGCCAGTTGTAGGTGTCCCCCTCTAATTCTTTGGGTGAAATTCCCAAAGTGGCGTAGTCAAAACTAATATCTAATTTGTATTTTAGTAATAATTGTTCTAGAACCCTTAACACACACCGCCACATAGGGAATGCCATGATATTGGCTGACCTCAAACAAAGTTATGGGACAAAATAAAATATATGAAGAAATAATTTCCCTGTAATGTAGATGTGACAAAAATAAAAGCTTCATCTTATGAATCTGTTAGCCACTAGCACATATCTCCTATGCAGTACACAGACACACTCTTGCACACAATTATTTATTATTATATTTTAAAAAAGTAAAGATTTAGTAAAGAAACACCCCTGTAATAAAACTTCAGTAGCAGTACATGATATTACTGAGGAACTGAACCCAGATTCCTCCACAACTATAAAGTTCCTACACATGACTTCAGCCATTGTACATACTGTGTTTACTGCTGCAATGTAAACACAACAAACTACATCAAAATAAACAACAAATAAAAATATAAATGTAAAAATTCCTGCTGTTCACAGTTCATTATTTAGTGTAACATCACATGACCAAGACCAAGTCAGGTTAGATAGAAGAGTAACTGATGGTCCATGATGTGTGATCTGAGAGTTCTGCAGTAAATCAGAAGATCCTGACATGGTGATGAAGCTCCAGAGATGAACATCAGCTCAGTGGCTCAGGGGTGAAGTTTAAGATGATCTGAAATCCATGACGAGATCAGAGCAGACCATCTGAGAGAGGAAAGGAGAGGAGAAGATGGTGAAAAAAACAACTTTTATACCATGTAAAAAATGCCAAAGTTCATCTCTAAAGAAAAGAGATATAAAAAAGAAAAGAAATAAAGTGCTACCTTGTGTTGGTCGTTAACTCTGTGGTTGTGTGTCGACTGCCGTGTAAGTCACACTGTCCAGATCTGATTCTTTGTTTTTCATAGGGGATTTTCTGGCCCTTATGTCATGCAGCTCAGTGTCATGCAGCTCAGTGTCACAATGAACATTTTCATTCTGTAGAGAGATTCAGATTCAGATGATGAAGCAGCAAGTGCCTCAAGAAACTTAAGTACCACAGTATGACCAGAAGTATAAAGTTTAATAAAAAAAACTTTGAGGCTTCTTCTGACCAAAGTTTCTGATCTTGTCTAATGCACCTTTAAAATAACAGTAACACAAAGTAGGCAGGGAGGGTTGCCATGTTTCTGTAAACTCCCCACCTGAACTACAACCAAAATCCAATTGTATTCTTCTGTTTAACAAAAGATTGGTTACAATTTAATTTATCTTTTTTTTTTTTTTTTTTTTTTCTCGAATGTTTTCGTACCTGTTCAGTGGAGTCAGTGGCACGTCTGTGACCTGATGATAGGTGACAATTTTCCGTTTTCAGAAACATAAGATAAATATTTCAATTATAATATTAGACAATAAATTTAGACACATGTTAAACACAATTACCACAAAAATTCTCTCTGATTCTTTCAGACTTTAAACCTACCATTTTAACCAGTTTTACCTTTCACCCTGCTGTAGTACACAGACACACAGATGATGATGATGATGAAGATTACGATCACAACACATATAATAATCCAGTTGTTCCCTCCAGTCTGGTCTGAGTCTGAATCCTCTGATGAAGATCCTCTCTCATTAACACTGACCTCTAAAACACACATTAAACCACACAGAGATATCAGTACAGCGCTGAGGAAAACGTGTCCTCAAAGAAAATCTATCAAACATCAGACTACATTTACTGATATTGTTCAGTTTTTTTCAGCCATACATGCAGATGATGTCATCACTGATCCTTAAATAATAATCAGTGTTGTGCTGCTATAATAATATGAAGTGTTTTATTAAAGTTTATCCAGGAACAATAAGAGATGTTTAGAACTGGAGCTCACACCAGATTAAGAAAAGCCCTGTACTTTAGACACACCCCCTTGTCATGTCATTAAAATCTAACCAGGTTCCTTTTTCCATCCTAATGTACTGCTTTTTTCCATGAAACCCTGTTCAGAGTGAAAGGATCACAAACACTGGGTCACTTTCATTTATTCTACATTTATAATGTTTTAATCAACTGGAAATGGAAAGTGAAGATATTTTATCAATGTCAGATCAGAGTTATTGGTTAAGAACCATTTCAGTACTTTATCACATCACAAGGCTCTTAGATGAGGATTGAGTGTTGATTATTGAGAGGAAGTGACTGAGTGTGTGCTGAAACAGTAGTGAAATACAGGACAGGAGGTGTGTGTTCTCCTCACTCAGTCTAACACAGCCATGAAAAGCTTTAGAATGATCTGTGGGAACATTAAACTGTAGTTCTCTCTCAACCAGGACTGAAAAACACTGACATCTACAGGAAACATGCTGCTCAAGTCACTCAGTAACTTTACAGACATTTTAAACTTTGTGTACTGATATGTGTCGTACTCAGTATCGTCTGAGATTAATCCACTTACCAACAATCCCTCAGGTTCTATAGGGTTTTTGTGTTTTCACTCTAACACACTATCTGTACAATGTCTATAATTACACAATGTCCAGAAATTATGTACAATAAA
This sequence comes from Tachysurus vachellii, assembly GCF_030014155.1. NCBI lineage: Eukaryota > Metazoa > Chordata > Actinopteri > Siluriformes > Bagridae > Tachysurus > Tachysurus vachellii. The sequence continues at coordinate 1,463,211 of NC_083473.1, read as the reverse complement.
TCATTCACTGCCTTGTTCAGGAGTCTACAGATATCTGACCGAGCTGAAGCACCTCATAAATAATATAAAGTTTCTGTAATAATAATAATAATAATAATAATAATAATAATAATAATAATAACCTACTAATCTTAGATGTGTAGAAAATTACGAACAGTAGACAAGTCTTTACTTGATAAATGAGGGAAACTTCACCAATGTAAAGTCGGCCACTCGTTTATCCTCAGCTTCTATCCAACAAAGGAGAGGAAATAAGTCTAAATCACATACACAAGTTACACTAGTTAAAATACAGATTAGCATGTATACTTACACACCCAGGTGCAGCTTCTGAGAGCGAGGAGGGAAAATTGTAAAGACAGCCACTCAGTCTGGCTTAACAAATAACTGAAGATAGAACAATTACATTTATCAACTACAAAACTAAATACAAAAGGAGAAGACAAAGATATTCATAACAAATATTTAGAAGGTTTACTTTCTAACCAGGAAGATACTTTGAATGTTGATTCAGAGCTATTAAGCTCACGTGTTCACAGCCACACGAGGAAAGACCGCTAAGAAAACAAAGTACAAATAAGCAGACCAACGGTGTTCTACAGAGGGAAACGTACAATTGTCTGTCTCTTTAGCCAAAAGTTTCACTGTTTATCTTCCACACCTGGGCCAACTCCACCATCCATGTGATGTCCACGCCACAAGCATAAGTGGCAATTAACCTGAAAGGGATATAATACGGTAGGAATTTGTTCCTTCTGGCTAACCATTCCTACTGTAATATACTATAAGCACCACCCATGTACTTGGCCACTGCCAATCAACTTTAGTAAAAAATGAGATGGAGAAATAGAGCAGTAATCTGCTACATTTTCAGGGTAAAGTTTTAACTTGTTTTAACTTGTGGATGCAGCATCAGATTGGGTTTACTGGTTTTGTGTTCCTGAGCCCATGCAGTGATTTTCACTACAGAATATATCTGAGTTTAACACAGTGCTGCCTGAGGGACCACAGATCACCACCATGTGGTCTCATACTCGGCCTTGTGCTTTGTGGATTTTCTGAATGATATTGTGTTCATTAGATGCTGAAATCTCCAGAGTGGGAATGAACTATTTGCCCATCAAACATAACATTTAAATGATTTGCAAGAGTGTGATTGTCTTTATTTACATTTTACACAAGCTTTTATTGTCATTTGATCCATACTGTATATATCTGACACAGTACACAGTGAAATAGGACAACGATCTACAGGACCATGGAGCTACATACAGTAGAACAACACAGAGCTAAGGACTGAGAATAAGTTAGTCCTAGACACATGAAGTGTATCTGTGTAACCTGGTGTAAACAGTGTGAGACAAAAGACAGTGCAGACAAAACAAAACACTACAAGACACAACATCAGCACTGACCAGTCTGCATGGGCCATTGTGCAAAGAAAAGGATTGGACTGTGTTTGAAGGTTTTCTTTGCCGTCCTCCTGTTAGCTTATGTCACGATTCACTGTTGCTGTATTTAATAATAATAATAATAATAATAATAATAATAATAATAATACATTTTATTTAAAGGCGCCTTTCTGAACACTCAAGGTCACCGTACAAAAAACAACAAAGACAATCAATCAATCAATCAGGACAAACAAAGACAATATTTGTGTTTCTGGAACAATCACAGGTAGAAGAAACTAGCATTACATTGACTCCTGTCAGGCCTAAAGCCTACATTTAATATGATATTCCTATGTCCTCTCCTTAAGTATGTCCTGTCCTTATGTGTAGAGATGTAGATGCCTGAATAGCACAGAGGTTTTTCCTTAATCCTGATCATTCACTCACTCATAATGTGTCTGTTTTTTAGGTCATACTGTTTTTATCCTCATTCTTGATTTGACACTTTTCTCTTATCTTATCTGTGAGTACTTTGCACGTACACATCAGTACAAAATGGCGACTGTTTTTATTCCTACAGAACATTCCTGGTCTCCTGAATCTTCAGTGGTCACATTTGGTTTACATCTACACGTAAACGTCAGGAAATAAAAGCTGAAATCTGTTTTTCTTTTGGTTTGTTTTGTTTGTGCCTTTTGCCCAAGTTAAAACACTCTGACTCATATTATCTGAGTACTTTTATCACTTATAACATCTTCCCTTACGCAACAAAAATATATTTCTCAATATATTACGTGACAATATATTTCATGCGTCTCCATATATTGTGACATTTACATATATAATATATCATAATATATTACTAATGATATATTATATATGTAAGTGATATATTGCAATATATCGGAAAATACTGCAATTATTGCCGTTTTCATATATTGAATAAATACGTAATATACTATTTAATATATTGTTATGTATATTGAAATATGTCCAAAAATATATGAAATGATATATTGAGTATGTAATTGAGTATGTAAACCTAATGTATGTAAATATATATGTAAAATTATATGTGATAATATACCTCAATGTTCAAGATAATATAATCAGATTTATATGGGAACATATATCTTAAATATATTGATTTATATTACATAATATATTATATATAATTATCATATTATATATTGTATATAATTATCATATTATATATTGTACACATGGTAAATATGAAATAATCTAATGTACAATGTCTGTCATATATTTTAAAATATAATAGATTGAATAAGACATCAATATAGTTCACAGTAACTGAATGAGGTTTATTTCAAAAGCAGCAGCTGAAGGGACAGTGACCTGAGAGCAAACAGAATGAAAGGCATGTCACCATTGTTCCATCTAAGGCTTATGTACACGTAATGTACATAATGTGCTCTTCATAATGTAATGAAGATTAATAAACGGCTGGTTTGCTGGTAGGGATGTGCCATATATGCCAGATCATAATTAGTTCAAGGCTATAAAATCTTTTTTTTCTTCTTTTAAACGTGATATTTATGTGATCCAATAGATAATTCAGGTTCAGTTCCACAGTTACAGATTAACTTTACTGTAGTTTACAGTAAAGCAGTAAAAATAAGGAGTGTCTTTGGGTCAGTGAAGGAAGGCTGAGAGTCTCAGAGACAATCAGTGAAATCAAACAATGAATCTCATCTTCAATAAAAATTATAATGTAAAAAAATTGGTAAATCATGTATCACGTTCTCAGTAATGCTGAATCTTTCTGGTCTGCTGATCTTGTGGTGTTTCAGTGTAACCCATATGTTGGATTCACATTAAAGAAAAGGAGGAAAATATCTACTAGGTCTGAGATCACCAAACACTTAAAATAACAATTTATAAATAATTTAATGTCTGGAGTCCCGGGTTCGGGGTCTCACACCAAAAAAAATGTTTAAGAATAGTGTGTCTGCACTTATATGGAATCTAATCTTATTTAGTATAACTGCTTGAATAAAGGCACCAACACAGAAATTAACCTGAGTGAATAATGTATTAAAACTCTTTCTTTTTACTTTTAAACTGTATTGTAAGTTTCTTTTTCTGTTCACATTTAACAAAGAGAAACATTTGAGCACAATTTACCCACTGAACAATAACAGATGCTATTCAACAAGCACAGTAGCAAAAGAAAATAGATATATATTTACACATATATATCCCAAACAGTCCAAAACCAAATGTAGAAGTACCAAAGTTCCCAATTGAGGTAATCCTAACGTTGAAGAAACAAACTGTAGTTACAGTCCTGTGAGGGCGCAGTCCATCAGTATAGATTCCACAGTATCGCGTCCTTATCGACCCAAATCCATAACAGTCACACTGCGATGAAACAGTCCCAGTTCATAGAACACATGCTGCAAACCTAAAGCAATGAAACAGTTCAGACATGTATTTAGACAGATTTGCGAAGATGGATTAAGTTGAGCAGCTGCCAAAAACAAGCAGCGCGCAACTTTCACCACTGCTGGTGCACAAGTGACATCAACAGTTCTCCATTACATTTACTTAACATTGATAACTTTCAACTTAAACATTATATACACATGTATATTGTTTCAATACAATTTCACAACTTTTTAAACACCAATGATTATAATATAAAGAAAAGAAAGAAAACTTAGTTTGCAAACTTCATGCCCAATTCACAGACAGCATCAACCATCATCATCATCTTACATTATAAATTTAAAATACACCAAAATTATACAGAGAATAAGAATGATTGAACCTTACCTAACGCAATGAAACAGTTCAGACATGTATTTAAACAGAGATTCACGAGGATGGATTAAGTTGAGCAGCCACCATAAACATGCAGCGTGCATCTTTCACCACTGCTGGCGCACAAGTGACGTCAGCAACACGTGACTCAACTTCTCTAATAATCCATTTCACACCCAGAAAAAAATAAACACATATCTATATACACATGTATTTTACATGACTAAACATGCTATGCATTAGATAGAGATATATAAGTGTAAATAAGGAACACTTATTCTCAAGTATGAGAGATAGTGACAGATATATTTGATCTATCAATTCAATTATTCAAGTGGGTTACATCAGCATCACAGCTTATTCTGGGCATCAAACTGAAATGTTCTCCTCACAATTGAAGAACATTGAAATGATCCTTGTTGCTTTTCTCTTTGTAAAATAGATTCTGTACTTTATAAGGCGAATCTCTCGGCTCACAGAAGGTTCTGTACTCGTGATCACACTGAAGTTTCCTCAACGTGCGAAAAGTAAACACATGAGGAAGGACATGATGAGGATCAGAGGATGAGGGCAATTTATTCCTGCTTCACCTGGAAACAGACAAATTATTTATTCTTAATATTATTATATAAAATCTTAATACGTCTGGGTAAAAACATGATAAACCTTTTATCTGAAAAAAGTCAAAGATAAATGACGATCCTCAGGATTTCTAATTTATTTAAATTGGTATAGATATTTCCTCACCTGAGGGAGCTGGTGTTACGTCTTCCTTTTTTTGGGGTTTTGCTTTGGAGGAAAAATTAAAAGAAGAATTTTAGACACGTTCATTTCTTCACTTCTCTACAGATATAAACATTTACTTCATGACAACAAATAATATACTGTAGTATTATGTAAAAGGTATAAATACTACATCTAGTGAAGCAACATATAATCCATATATTAACAAATCCATGACAAAGCTCCTTAAGTGGAAAATAAACACGTGTCAATCACACGCAGGTGGCTGTTTTAAATGTCTGATAAACATGTGATATATTTAGATTTTATTGAAGAGCCACTAGAGGGCGCTAAACATACAACATCAGCTAGCTCTGTTGCATAAATATAAAACAATGATGATTATTAGAGAAGTTTCTCATCCATAGACACCAAGGGAACATATGCTAGAGTCGTACTCAGTATCGTCTGAAATTAATCCACTTACCATCAACAGAGAAAGTAACCATCTGAACCAAGCGTGTTTCCTCTTTGTTTTTCAGTAACAAAGAGCTTCTGTAGACAGCAGCATCATTAACACTGACGTTCTTCAACACTAAGGAACAGTTTCCTTTAAGAAGCTCGTCCTCAGGAACGTCCACACGACCCTCATATCCTTCACCATCAAACGATTCTTTACCCTTTCGCTCAAACACAATCTCAGAATCGATAAACCACTGAACGTGAGGTGTTTGGACAGGCAGATTGCTCCATTTACACGGCAGGACAGCTGTGGAACCTTCTTGGGCTGTTATGTTCCAAACCACTACAGAGTTGAGGGAAAAAAAAACTGTTAGAAAACATTTTTATTTATTTTTTAGAAACTAAATGTTCACCCACATGATAAAGGATATAATAGTAATGGTGTAAAGTGTAATAGTGTAAATTCTGTGGGTTGAGTTTTAGATGACCTTTTTTAGTAAAGAAAGTCTTTTGATGTTTATTCTGCTGTGTTCAATAATCTACAAAGCGCTATTACTTAACACCAACATTACCAGGGATACATCAGCACTGTTACTGGTGTTCACTAAATGTACTGGAACAATGCTCTGATACCCTGAGGACTACAAAACAGACAGAGATCTGGAAATATTTCACAATTAATGATTAAAATAAAGCAGACTGTAGACTGTGATCTGTAATAACATGAGGAGGAACTACAGCATCTTCATCGTTGTCATCTTCCTCACATCCACATGTGTATATAAATGAACACCTCCTGATGAACATCTCCAATCTCACCAAGATGAACTCTGAACCTTTCTGACAAACTTTCTACAAATAAAATATTGTCTGTGTCTTATTTATGTCTGTATTTGTGTATTTTTCTAACACATCATCTGTTAACTCTAAATAAAGTATTGATTCCTCTCTATAATAGATTTATTTCCAGCTCTGTTATCTGAGACACTGTGACTTCTATAATTAGTCAATATTTTACTCACCATCGACTGAGAGATCAACTCTTTTAATTTCTCTCCATATGTTAGGTCGCCTATTGTACCTGAGTTCCACCGAAAACGTTTTGTAAAAACGATCATCAGTGATTCTGACGTCCTTCAACACCAGGGAACAGTTTCCTTTACGCAGCTCATCCACAGGAACATCCACACGTCCTTCATATCCTGAACTCACCCTGCTACCATACATGCTTCGCTCAAACACTATCACATATCCAGTGCTCCACCGAAAATGTGTCGATTGGGCAGAGAGTCCGGTCACTTTACACGGCAGGATGACTGTGGAACCCACTGGAGCTGATACAGTAACCAGAGATTCTACACTGTCTGTGGGAGAAACATTACAATCTACAGGATTTGTAACATTTGACAAAACATTGTTGTGATATTTGATTCAATAGAAGGACACTTCTGTCTTGTTGGTGTTGTAGAACCTGGTCACTCACCCACACAGGCACAGACCCATAAGATGGAAATATAAAGGAGGGACATGATGTCTGGAAGACTCTTGTGGAGTGTTGGCAGATTTTCTGAAACAAACAAACAGAGACACGTTATAAATAAAAGTGACAGAACAGCTGACTGATGTCACACACAGATCTTAATAAAACTGTTTTAACTGAAGTTGCTGAGAAAAGAGGAGATCATCTTAATATTAAATGTTACATAAAACATGGTTGTATTCTCTGTATTTATTAGTTTCTGATTCACCTCCTGGGGCACGGTGGCTTAGTGGTTAGCACGTTCGTCTCATACCTCCAGGGTTGAGGGTTCGATTCCCGCCTCCGCCTTGTGTGTGTGGAATTTGCATGTTCTCCCCGTGCCTCGGGGTTTCCTCCGGGTACTCCGGTTTCCTCCCCCGGTCCAAAGACATGCATGGTAGGTTGATTGACATCTCTGGAAAATTGTCCCTAGTGTGTGATTGCGTGAGTGAATGAGAGTGTGTGTGTGTGCCCTGCGATGGGTTGGCACTCCGTCCAGGGTGTATCCTGCCTTGATGCCCGATGACGCCTGAGATAGACACAGGCTCCCCGTGACCCGAGGTAGTTCGGATAAGCGGTAGAAGATGAATGAATGAATGAGTTTATTTTAGCTATCCTGCATTTGGGTCTGTTTTTATCCCCGTGTCCCTGACAATCTCATTCCACCTCTAACACACACCTACAGTTCATGATAACACTGTTCATCCTCAGGTGACTGTTTTATAGACAGGTGAAGGGGAGGATTCTGTATATCTGTATAGTAAATGATATACCTGTGTGAATCCTCCTCATCTTCACCTGTCTATAAAACATTTATAGAGCTGCGATTTAATAAGGATTTAACTGATACTGGATGAGCTGCAGCATCTGAGTGGTTTCTGTTTCTGTAATAATAATAATAATAATAATAATAATAATAATAATTCAGGAATCTTGTCTCCTCGTCTACACCATGAATTCACGACTCTTACTGTATGATTAAAATGATAGTAAAAATTTCTTCACTTGATTTAAATTTCACACTGTGTGTGTTTGTGAATAATGAATTAGTTCTAAGCCTTTATACATAATACATGAAGGCTTGTGGGATTTGTGTAACTTGACCCTTGGTTTGCTTTATCAGATCTTCTCTTGGATTTGACCTTTCAATTTCAATTCAATTTATTTGTTTAGCGCTTTTAACAATTTCCCGTTGTCTCAAAGCAGCTTTACAGAAGTATGGAAACAGAAGAGAGAGAAAAAGAAATAAATATATAATAATAATAATAATAATAATAAATATAGCTGCAAGCAGCGATGACGGGCCTTCGCACGTTTGTTCATCGCTATACGGTGCCTTCCAGAAAACAATGCACGGTGGGCAAGTGCATCAAGTGGGTAAATATCAGTGGACTATTTTATGTTGTTACTGACCCATTTGGGGACTGTAGGTAAATGAAACCCCACATTTTAGACAAACGGGGGCGCTAGTGAGCCACTTAAGAGACACACCTTTGTCTGACCTTTTTGTCCACACTTAACAGCCGACAAATGTGATGTATGTGTCAAATTTCAAGTTAATCTAAGCACGCCAAAAGACTTAAATATGCCTGAAAAAGAAAGTAAAGTTTGACACGTTACCATGAGAACAGTGTTTGAGATATCAAAAATCCGTTCGCAATTTCGCATCTGCAATATCTCTGCACCATGTTGGCCAAGTCTGGTCTCAATTGCATGAATCCCCTAGGAGGAGTATTTAAAAGTTTACTGCATGAAGCTGACAAAAAATCCACCGTTGTGACTGACACACTTCCTGGGGCCTGTTGGTGGCGCTATACCTGGGACTCACAATAAGCACATAGATGCGATCGGAATCCTTGGCCGAACATACACACCGCGTGTCATCACAATAAGACATTTTTTGCTTTAGATATTAGACACTTTCTGTTTCTCTGAATTCGCCATAATTTTGTCGCCTCGCCATGGCAGCACCGTTCGAGATATCAAAAATCCCTTCGCAATTTAGCAAGTGCAATGTCTTGGCATCATGTTCACCACTTTTGGTGTCAATCGCATGAATTCCCTAGGAGGAGTATTTAAAAGTTCACCACATGCAACTGTTGTGACTGACACACTTCCTGGCGCCTGTTGGTGGCGCTATGTCCGAGATTCACAATAAGCACATCGATGCGATCGGAATCCTTGGCCGAACATACACACCGCGTGTCATCCCAATAAGACATTTTTTGCTTTAGATATTAGACACTTCCTGTTTCTCTGAATTCGCCATAACTTTGTCGCCTCGCCATGGCAGCACCGTTCGAGATATCAAAAATCCCTTCGCAATTTAGCAAGTGCAATGTCTTGGCATCATGTTCACAACGTTTGATGTCAATCGCATGAATTCCCTAGGAGGAGTATTTAAAAGTTCACCGCATGCACTTATAAAACAATCCAAAATGGCCGACTTCCTGTTGGGCGGAGCTCATAGTTTAGAGCGCGAAAGTTGTTCGGGTCGATGAGATCTATATGCGTACCAACTCTCGTACATGTGCGTACATAATTGCCCGATCTGTGCACCAATGTTTGTTTTTGCATTACAGGGGGCGCTACAGAGCCCCCCTGCCACGCCCGTATTCCAACCTTTGTCCAATCCTAGTGTCGCGCGACTCTGACGTGTGTGCCAAATTTCAAGAGTTTTCGAGCATGTTAAGGGACCCCAATTGGCCAATGTGTGGGAAAAAAAAAAAAAAAAAAAAAAAAATAATACTCCCGAGGAAAAACAATAGGGCTTCGCACCATTCGGTGCTCAGGCCCTAATAATAATAAGAAGAAGAAGAAGAAGAAGAAGAAGAAGAAGAAGAAGAAGAAGAAGA
>NC_083473.1:1437182-1452971 GCF_030014155.1 Tachysurus vachellii | reverse complement strand
GTTTCGGGGGGCACGGCGGCTTAGTGGTTAGCACGTTCGCCTCACACCTCCAGGGTTGGGGGTTCGATTCCCACCTCCACCTTGTGTGTGTGGAGTTTGCATGTTCTCCCCGTACCTCGGGGGTTTCCTCCGGGTACTCCGGTTTCCTCCCCCTGGTCCAAAGACATGCATGGTAGGTTGATTGGCATCTCTGGAAAATTGTCCGTAGTGTGTGATTGTGTGAGTGAATGAGAGAGTGTGTGTGTGCCCTGCGATGGGTTGGCACTCTGTCCAGGGTGTATCTTGCCTTGATGCCCAATGACGCCTGAGATAGGCACAGGCTCCTCGTGACCCGAGGTAGTTCGGATAAGCGGTAGAAGATGAATGAATGAATGAATGTATTGTTTACGTAATGGGAGAATGTGGTGTCTTCTGCTTATGCACTTGTATTTGTTATACTCCTGTTAAACAATAGGGGGCAGTATGGGGAATGAAGGGATGAGATGTAATGTGGTAGAAGAAGATAGTCTTGATTATGAAGATGAAGAGTGTTGCACGTGTTATGTGTAAAGAGTAAAGAATTGTTCCGTTGACCTTGATTGCTTCTTTTACTAATACTACCCACTACCACACATTATATTGTGAAAAAGTAGATTATCTTAATATCAAAACCTTAAATTTTCTCTGGACTTAATGATAAATACATGACTGACCAACCATTGCATATAAACATTTAAGCATTAGTACATTAGAATAACTGTTCCTTAAAGAAACTGAATTATTGTACCTGCTTCAATTAAATTCGATACAGCAGATTTAGTACCCATTCTCTTGAACATCAACAAGTAAACAACAATAGTAACATTCTGAGTTCAAAGACAATACGTAATCACATATGCATTTCTCTTCACCGTAATCCTAATGTACTCTCTTATTTACTTTCGTAGTCTTTTAACCAGTTAGGTGGTTTACGTTGCCTAGCGGAACGTCTTTCTGTATTTTGTCCAGTATCTGTATTTGTAACAGGGACTTCCACAGCCAAATGATCTGACGGCTGTTTCGGTATCTCAGGGAACACGGATAACTGAGATGAGTGCCACGTCCGTCCGTCCGACAACTTGTATGTACAAGGACCTACTGTACACGTTTGGTTATTTCCACAGGTCTTGTGAACTTTGTGTGTCCTTTGGGGACGTGTGTTAGTTTGCGTACACGCACTTTATCCCCCACTTGAAAAGTAGGCTTCCGTGACCCCCGTTTGGCATCGTAGTACCGTTTCATTTGCTTCTGTCGAGTTGATACTCGCTCTCTGACAACCTTGTCTTGGAGGTTACTGGAAGACGGCGTGAATACAGTAAGTTTTGTACTCATTTGCCTACCGTACAACAGTTCGAATGGAGAAACACCAGTCGTTGCATGCGGAGTAGAACGGTACGTTTGCAAAAAGTCCAAGACTGATTGTTTCCATTGTTGCTTTTGTAGTATGATCAGTTGCACCCAGTCTTTAAGCACTTTGTTAAATCTTTCCACCGTTAGCATCAGGATGATATACCGCCATTCTGATGTGGACGATATTTCGTTCTTTCAGAAAGTCACCAAGGACTGATGAAATCAGCTGAGGACCATTATCCGTCACCAGACATTCTGGGTTTCCATGTTTGCTGAAAACAGAGTTCAGAAATCCGACTACAGCTGAAGCTGTAACTGACTGTGTAAATGCAACTTCCGGCCATTTTGAGTAGTAGTCAGTAAGCATAATAGCATATCTGCAGTCATATGCAGCGGTCTCAAATGGTCCAACTATGTCTAAGCCCACTTTTAACCAAGGAGCTGCAGGGAAAGGTACTGGTTGTAATGGAGAAGCAGAAGTCTTTGCAGTTCTGTCCGACTCTTGGCACAGTGCGCAATTTGTGTCTGAACCATAAGGTCCATGCCTGGAAACCAATACAACTCTCGCAAGCGTTGTTTCGTCCGAACTATTCCTTGATGGTTCTCATGCGCTAAAGTGACCATTGTTCTGCGTAGAGCCACTGGCATTAAGAAACGTGAACCTCTAAGCACTAATTCATCCATGGCACACAATTCCTGACGCAATTTGAAGTACGGCAGCAATGTTGGACTCAGTGATTTTGCTGAAGTAGGCCAGCCTTTGTTAATCAGAAAGTTCAGGGCAAGCTTGTGAAGTAGCTTTAAACTCAGCAGCATTAACAGCAGTCTGTGACGTTGAAAGTAGCGTAACAATTTCAGGCTCAGAATCCGCATCCAAAGCCGTATCGGCTGGCAAGGGTAGACTTGATAGACAGTCCGCTGTATTGTTCAAAGGACTTGCACCATAAACAACATTATAGTTGTAGCACAAGAGACGTGCAGCCCATCTCGCTATTCGCATTCCAGCTCTGTCTGCTCCCTTTGTACAAAGCAAAGTAGTTAGAGCTTGGTGATCCGTGCGAAGCGTAAATCTGTGCCCCCACAGATATGTTCTCCACTTTTCAACTGCCCATATGCAAGCTAACGCTTCTTTTTCCACTGCGGAGTACTTCCTTTCAGTTGGAGTTAAAGTTCTTGAAGCGAAAGCAACTGTGTGTTCAGAGTTATCAGGGTGTATTTGCGTGAACATTGCTCCCAGACCATAATCTGAAGCATCGGTCGATATAACAGACGGTAAGGAAGGGTCGTAAAGGGCTTATGCTGGACTTGCAACCAACATTTTCTTCACTGCAGCGAAACAATTTTCCATCTCACTGTTCCACTGAAACGAACCTTCCTGGCGAAGACATGCACGTAACGGCTCGACTACGGTAGCGTAGTTGGGTATAAACTTATTATACCAAGAGAGCATGCCTAAAAATGAACGCAAGGTAGTTGCGTCTGTAGGAGCTGGAGCCTGTAATATGGCTTGTAAGTGTTCTGTGTCAGGCTGAACACCTTGTGCAGTCACTAAATGTCCCAAGAAGCGCAAAGCCTTTTGTTTAAATTTACACTTTTGTGTGTTTAGTCGTAATCCAGCTGCATGCAATCTTTTCAGCACTGTGTTAAGCACAGCATCATGTTCAGATTCAGTGCGTCCAAAGCAAATGACATCATCAAGATAGTTCTGCACATTTGGTATGCCTTTAAGTATGCACTCCATCATTTTTTTGAAACACTGAGGGTGCTGAAGCTAGGCCATATGGTACTCTACAAAATCTAAACTGTCCATCATGTGTAATGAAAGCTGTTAGATCACGACTCTCTGGATGCAAAGGTACTTGGTGGTACGCACTCTCAAGATCAATTGTGGAAAAGACTGTGGACCCTGCTAAAGCAGTCAGTAATTCTTCCATATGAGGCAAGGGGTAAGAGTCTATTATCACCGCCTTATTCGGCTCTCTAAAATCCACGCACATTCTTATGCCACTTGTCTTCTTCATTGTCACCACTATTGGTGAAACCCATGGTGATGCATCAATGCGTTTTATTACACCGGCAGAAAGGAGTCTCTCAATTTCCACAGACACAGCTGTTCTCACTGAAAAAGGCAGGCGCCTTAACTTTTGTCGAACTGGCGTGACAGCATCTGAAATTTTCACTTTGTGCATGAATCCTGTGACACATCCAACTGAGGACATTTCTGCATGCGTAGATAGCTGAAGTACTGACTCTGAAGAGGCGGCATTTGCAGTTGTGACAGGCTCAGAAAGAATCTTATCCCCTTTAATGCATAGTTCTAGTGCTGTTATGAGATCCATTCCCATTAATGTGGTTCCTTTTTCTACTATGTAGAAATCCACAGCGCATGTATTGCAATCTTTTTTCACGGTTGCGTGCATGCATCCTAGCACATCAATTGGAGTACGTGAGTACGTAACCAATCGCGCTGCAGGTGGTTGTAAGGGTACTTTTCCAAAGTAATCCTCATAAATGGCTTTGGGCAGTACGGAAACTGAAGCACCAGTATCTACAGTCAGTGTAACAGATTGCAAAATTGCACCCGTTTGCACTTCCACTGTACACTGAAGTTTAATATTTACATTTGTGTCTTGAATTAACAGCATTGTATACTCAGGCATTGCAACTTCATGTACTGAATGCGTTTGCGTAGTCCTACAGACCCGTGCAAAATGTCCTTTTTTCTTACAAATTTTGCATGTTACCTTGGCTGCCGGGCATTCCACCGCGTTGGCTAGATGTTTGTCCGAGCCGCAGTGAAAACAACAGCGTGTAGCTGAAGTCACCGTTGACGCTACTGTAAAAGAGGCAGACGGTCGCTGAGGAGGCGATTTGTTTTTGAATCCTAATGTACTGCATCTAGTATTTCTCTGGACTCGTACAGTCTGCACCGGAAAGTTTTGAGTACTCGACATTACTTTTGCATTTTCTCCAGCGGTTTCAATTTGCTGAGCAATTGTAATAGCATCTGTCAGTGTTAACTTTTCCTGTAGCAAAAGTCTCTCACGGATTCGCGGATTGCTTACATTTTCCACTAGCTGATCCCGAATCATATCATCAACATTTGTAAACTCACAAGTAGACAACAGTTCTCTCAGTGCAGCAACGTATTGAGTTATCGATTCACCGACTTGTTGTACTCGTTTCCAAAATGTGTGTCGTTCCATGACCACGTTTACTTTGGGCGTGAAATGAGTGTGCAAAGCAGTAATAGCAGCGGCCATTGTATCCCCCATGTCTGGCAATGTATAAAAGATTCTCTGACCTTCGGTGCCCAAGCAGTGCAATAAAAGAGCTCGTTTCCTGACCTCCGACCATTCCTGTCCTTCCACATCAATGACTAGTAAGTAATTCTGAAACATCCGCTCCCACGTTTTGAAAGGGATTGCAGGTTCTCCCGGAACAGGCAAGAAAAGGTTTGGAAATGGTGCTGACGATCCCATCCTCGTCGCCAGTTTGTGGTATTGTGTAGTATTAGTAAAAGAAGCAATCAAGGTCAACGGAACAATTCTTTACTTTACTCTTTACACATAACATGTGCAACACTCTTCATCTTCATACTCAAGACTATCTTCTTCTCTTCCACATTACATCTCATCCCTTCATTCCCCATACTGCCCCCTATTGTTTAACAGGAGTATAACAAATACAAGTGCATAAGCAGAAGACACCACATAATGCATAGTGCTAGTAGGTGTAAGTTTATTACTTACATTCTTCCACTTGAGTAAACTTCAAATGAACAATCACTACTTACCTTATAGCCTACTGCATGCAACACTGCTACAATGGTGTGACTATACATGTTAATTTAAACATTTAAATTGTATTGGTTTATTAAATATGATACACAAAGCAATTTGCAAGTGGAAGCAAATCACAAATTTGAGAAGAACATAATGTTAAAGTTAGATAGTTGAGGTGCCAAAGACTGTTCAATCTTTTATTTATTCTTTTCCTGCAATATTTTTGCAACGTTAAATAAGTAAAGTCACATAAACCAAAAAAAAACACAGTTTGACTTTGAGGCTGAACTGCCAACCTAACTAGTGACATCCTTCCAGGACTGTCAGCTGAGTTAACTATTTAAAAAAATAGTTTTTTAAAAATGTTTCCCTGCAACAACACGACCTTACACAGTTTCTTCCTGACACTTTTGCTCTGCAGTTGCAGAGTATGAATCTTTGCGATATGGTGTTGTCTCAATTTATGAAAGGCACAGACAACCAGTGACATTAAGCTAAAGTGATGGTTGTCTATGCCATCTTGAGTCTCAGCAACATGATCACGAAGAGCAAATATGTCCTCAGAGCCTACTTCTGCTTTCACGACTCTGTTTAATAGAGACACTGGGCACTGATTGGCAGCTGAGTTGATGTTAGAGGCCCGTCGGATGCAGTGCTCAGCCAAGCGAAGCACTTTAATGGTACCAAAAACACAAATATCATATAAATACAATAAAAACAAAACAAACAGCAAGTCATATTATACATTTTTTTATTAACATAGGATAAAAAAAATCCAAACCCTTTTCAGACATAATGTCATTAAATATGTCCTTAAGTGAAGTAACTTGATAAAAGAGCATTCTGCATGTGTTAAGTCCAGGACAATCTAATAAAATATGTTTGACAGATAAGGGAATCTTACAGAACATACATAAAGTTGGGTCTTCACCTTTTAAGCAAAAAAAGCATGGGTCAATTTTTAATGTCCTTATTAAGAGCTTCGGAATCTACAAACATTGTCGGTTTTCCTAACTGTCAAAAACTAATGGGTAACTAGCATGGATTAGCTGCGGTCGTTAACCAAGGACTAAAACAAACCAACGGAACGGCTTTTAGATTTCTTTCATTTGAACAACCATATGCAGCACAGAAGTCCGGCATCGTCCATGCATTTGAGGTAAAGGAGCACCGTACAAAGATGGCGGCAGTTTTGACGCATTTTTAGGACCCCAAGGCGTCATCTAGTGTATATATCTATGACTCAGAGCAACTAGGGGAACTTCCTCAAGGGTATTCTGGTCATGTCACGTGACGTTACGTGATGTCACGTGAAAAAAAATAATTAGCACAACATGGAAATGTGACGTATCAAAACACTCAACCCAATGTGGGGAACTTCCTCAAGAGTATTCGGATGACATCACATGCTCGTCTCCAATTACCTTTAAATGTTTTGGCACCCTAGCTTTCTGTCCACTTGCCTCCAAAAGTAACACTAACCCTTATGTCCATTCGCCTCCAAAACGCAAGGGCCTTTGCGAATACTTTGTCAAAGCCAACATCAAAGTTTGTCGCGATGAATTTTACAAATCTAGTTTGATTGTTACTGGTCTTGTGACTCCTCTCTGTATATTTTGTCTGTTTCTTTTGTTGTACATGGTTTTATTAGTGATTAGTTTTATTTTGTTTGATTTATATTGTGAGTATATATAATTTAAATTGAGTGGAATTACTGTTTTTGTTTCGGTTTTGCAATGTTGGTTTGTTGTTTTTGCATTTAATTCCTTTTTTGTTTTGTTTGTGGGTTTACTTTTGATATACTTGTGTTGGGTGGGTCGTCTTTTGAGTGGGAGGAGATAATTGCTGTACTTATTGAGGGTGGCATTTACACTGTGTGCTGTGTTTGATTTGTACCTTCCACACGTGAGTTTGTGTGTGAGTGGTTTGGCTTGACACTGCGTTTATAGCTAGGTCATGTGTTATCTCCTCTTGCTATCAAAAGGCCTGGTCATTTAAAGTATATGTTGTCTTGTGTTCTGTGTGTTCGATTTCGTTTTATAAGTGACTGAAGATTTCACTGTTTTTTGAGAATTTTAATCCTGCATAAAGTGTATAAATAAAGGTTTATTGTTGCTAATGTCATGCCCTCGTCTCTTGCTCATTATTAGGTAACTAAAGTGTCCTTTTGAAACTGTTTCCCTCATAAATTCAGGGGTGGCGTAGTCGAATATTGTGCCCCTAGGGGCCTTTTTGGGTGTTTGATAAATCTACACTTTCCCCTACCGCTCTGTTGTGAGTGGGTTTTATTTTTATTTTGGCTTTGTGTAACATGTTCAGGCATGTGCCATGTCATTTAACTGCCCAGTCTACTATTAAAATAATAGTAAATGATTTAAGATGAAATGTATTAGTGCAGTGTGGATCATCACATGTTTAGATGTCAGTTCAAATACAATCACAATCCCATCACATCCTTTCACAGCTTTAACTTTCCACAATAATGATAATTGTACAGTATCGTGATTTATATCGTATAGCTGATTATCACCACATGCCTGAACACAGTGTTCTGTTCTGCACACGGGCGCATTAACGGCCAGCAGGAAGGCGACTCTGGATAGCGCGCCGGAGCCGTGTAAATAATGAGCTGTATAAAACCTTGTAGCATATTGTACATTGAACGCAGGGTTGTTTTAAACCTGCTGATAAAGTATTTTTAGTAACAACACTGAATGTAAGTCATGCAGATGATGTGGCTTGATTTGAAATGCTGAAATTATTTTTGTTTAAAAAAGAAAATATTTGTACTGTAGCCTGTGGAAGTCCCTCTGCACGGTGCCGTGTTTCTGCCAGTGATCCTGCACATGATTTTATTTTATAGAAGGCACAGTGCAGAGGAGAAAAGCTTTAAGTGCAAGTTTTAAAAAAGGTCGTTTTTAAAGTTTCAGACTTTTACACACACATCAGCTCCATTTACAAAGCAGAACCCTGATTTTATGATTTTTCCCCTCTTACAGTAGAATTTAAGTAGCTTTGTGTATCCAGGAGTGAGTTGTTTCCTCTGCAGACTCACATTTGAATACAAATTTTTTTTTTTTAGTATTTTTGTTTCAGTGTTTATTTGCTGTGTGTGTAAAAGTCTCTGGACATTCCCTGATAATTGGTGTTGAATTTGTCCCAAACTTTTAATATGTCACTTTAGGAGAATAAATAAAAAAAAAGAAGCCCATTTTATTGTAATTGGTATATTATTAATTTTTAAAAAAAAAGCACTGCCTAATTTGGTTTAAAAAAATAAATAACCCCCCCTTTAACCCCCAAAACTGTGTGTTACTTTTCTTGAAATAATTACTATGTGTATTATATTGTTTGTGTAATTAGTGTGTGATGTGCTGCTGTTCCTCGGGGAAGTGGAAGATGGTAGAAGTGTTGAATTCTCAGCTGAACCGGATGAACACCTAAACTCACGTCACTGGTTTGTTTTAAGTCTCAGAGTTTAGTGAGTGCAGGGTTGAGCAGTACACACTCTTATAGTGAATAAAGTTCAAGATGGCTTTAAAAATACATAATCTTTCAAAATATTTATTTCAGTATTACTTTTAAAAAGCAAAATAAGATGATGATTAAACAATCAAACACTATGTGAGTTTCACATGTAGATGAATATATGTTTAAAATGGTTAGAAATGTAAATGCAGTTGATCTAATTTTTTTTTCAAGAATTTCTATCAGTGTAGTTATATTAAAAATTTCCCACAAATAACCATGTAGTCTCTAAACTTTAAATGAAAACTATGAATAATAATTACATATGTGAATAATTAAAAAAAAAAAAGATTGGTAAATATGTAAAATTAATGTATAGTGGTTCATGGAGAACATCTGATGTGACAGAGAGCTCTGTACTGAGCCTTACAGTTCATATCTCTCCATCTGTAGCTCTTTTGTGGAACGATGGCACCACAGTGCTGAGAGAGTTGATGCTCAGGCTGTTTCCCTTCATCCCAGTTGGAGTACGGAAACACAGCTTTCCCATCGGGCCAAATCCAGAACCCAAAGAGCTGGCTCTGTCTAAGCCCCACCCACACAGGCTCAGAGACACGCCTCCTTCTGAGCTCATTCTCCACATCAGTCTGGTCATGGTCAGACTCAATCTGCAACAATCCAGCTCTGTTCTTTTTATCACAGTAATCCAGCGCATTCTCCCAGCTCAGAGCCTCTTCACTCACATGTATGGAAGCTGATAGAGACACAAAACACCAAAAGGAGGAGGATTGTTTAGAGTGATATCAGAAACAGAGACTCACACCACCTGTGTTCTAGTCATCATATAGAAGATTGCTGAGATGATTTTACTGTTCAGGAAGTTGACACTTACTGTAGTAGCACAAAGCAGAGTGATCATTACTGCACGGGACTAAGTACCATCTCCCTCCTATCACTACTGCACAGCTGTTTTGTTTTTGAAGTTCACCGCTATCCCAGTTTCTGTAGGCAGAGATTCCTCCATCAATCCACTGCCAGTCATCACACAGCAGGCCGATCCAGAAGGGTGTGGTACTGTTTAACCCTTTAATCATCACCTCTTCATTGTGCTTCTGATCTCTGATGCTGACCAGGTCAGTGTAGTTCTGTCTACAGTAACACTGAGCTTCATACCAGGTCTTAGTCTCAAGGATTAGATGATAATTACGAGTCTGTGAGGAAGCATCTGTGGAAAGTGCGAAAATAAAAATGTCTATTTATCTTATTTATCTATATTATATTTATATTTCATAGTTATACTGTAATGAAGTCACCTGGAGTTACCTTGTTCATAGCACATGAAATTTCTTGTCACTGTGCACTGAAGACTCTCCCACGAACCATCAGCCTTCATAGCAGCACAGTAGCTCCATGTCCCACAATCCCCTGTCAGATTTCTGTATGTTACAGGATCACCATTAGACCATTTCCCACCGCGATAGAGTCCGATCCAGCCAGAAACATTACCAGCCTTTATCGTCAGTTCAGCCAGTTTAGTGTTGTCTCCATCAGAGTACACAGTGACGAGGTCGGTGTAATTTTCTCTGCAAGCTTTCCGGGCCTCAGTCTGATTCATGTGAACCGGAATGATATGGAGGGAAGTGAGATGACTCTGGACTGGTGGAGTAGAAGCTGTGGAAGAAATTTCTCCTGTTAATGTAGCAGGACAGAAATAAAAGGGCTGAAATGTGATGTGGTTAAATGCAGACATTAATCTTTTTATGTATTATTAATTTGTTTATATGTATATTTGATTAATGACATAAATCATTATTCAAATGATAGGGTTCATTTGAAAATAAAAAGTGTTCTATGAATGAAGATAATTCTTTAAATAATACTCTATTAACCATAACTTTCTATAAGAATAATGTTAAACAGCTTCAGAAATAGTCTGTAGTCTGTAATAGTCCTGTAGACTGAGCAGTAAAACTAAACCTCTCCTCACCAGCAGGTGGCAGTGTGAGTCATTTGAGCACACAAACATAAACAGGAGCTCAGTCGCTGGTACAAGTGCGCATCAAAACAAATAATGTGTTTCTTCTATTACGTTTTGTTTGCTGATGTATAAGGTTGTGCTCACAGCTATCACAGCATGAGAAGGGGCAGAGTTAAGCAGCATTGAGGGTGTGGCTATAAATTGATTGACAGGAGTCTCATAAACAACACCACTTTCCTCAGCTTCAAACAGAGAAAAACATTTCAAGTGGAAAAAGTTGTTCTTTTCTGTGACATGTTTATAATCCAAATAAACAAAATTCACATTCACATAGTTTTATCTGCTTCCAGTCTCCATATCTGAGACCTACAGTGTGTACAGGAATTTTACAACAACACCATGTGAGATATCAGTAGCCATGTTTGAAATTAGATTTAAAGTAGATTTTGAATATTTACTTACAGATAAAATAACGTAAATGTGAATGTGTTTCTCTCATTCTCACAGCCCAACATTCACTCACACACACACACACACACACACACACACACACAGATGCTACACAGTATTATTCCATGAGCTCCAAACTGTTGAACCATTAAAAACATACTGCAGCTTTAACCTGGCTACTGATTGGAGCTCGATACACTGCAGGAAAAACTGCAGCTTTTGTCCTGATTAAACAATAAATAAACACATTTCATTGTATTTTGTTTAACAAATGACTAAAATCATACACATAGACTTGCAATTCTGTCGACAATGAGATACTAAAATACTTTTAAAATACTTTGTCAGTAATCTGTGGTGTTTAATTTGAATGGTTCACTTTTTTGTCCAGTCTCCTCTGTGCTGAGCTACAAAACTCATCCAGATAATATCATCCTGAGCACATAATCACAGCCACTGACTTTATTATTTCTATGAATGATAAAGCAGAAATAACTGTGAAGAGTTTATTTATTAAAACAGATGTCAGGGTCTTTCATTCTGTAATCACATAGTCTCACACATACTGTTTATAATGATGAAACTTTCACTCTGAATATTTTCACAGTTCAAAATGTACAACAATTATTACATCTGAAATATTTTAACAACGCTTATTAATTATAATGAAACAATTACCTGAGAGCAGGAAAAACAGGACTGACACGGTTACCATGGTGACAGCAGTGCTGAGGTGATGCCCTGTGTGTTAAAAATCCAACATCAGATAATAATAATTCATTCATTCATCTTCTACCGTTTATCCGAACTACCTCGGGTGACAGGGAGCCTGTGCCTATCTCAGGCGTCATTGGGCATCAAGGCAGGATACACCCTGGACGGAGTGCCAACCCATCGCAGGGCACACACACACACTCTCATTCACTCACGCAATCACACACTAGGGCCAATTTTCCAGAGATGCCAATCAACCTACCATGCATGTCTTTGGACTGGGGGAGGAAACCGGAGTACCCGGAGGAAACCCCCAAGGCACAGGGAGAACATGCAAACTCCACACACACAAGGTGGAGGTGGGAATCGAACCCCGACCCTGGAGGTGTGAGGTGAACATGCTAACCACTAAGCCACCGTGCCCCAGATAATGATAATAATAATACTAATAATAATAATAATAATAATAATCATCCCTGCACCCAGACGAAGGGCTTTTTGTCAGAGAGCAGCTCGCTGTGTGTTTGTGTGAAGTGTAAATGATAAAAGCCGTGTGTGAATCAGTGAGAAAGAGATCAGGTAAACAAATCCAGGTAAAGTGCTACAGTCTTACCTGTTGAGCTGCTTGCTGCTGAATGGAGGCTCAACGTTCAACTCAACCCTTTTTAACGTCAGTCACTTTGGTGATGTCACGTGATGAAGTTAGATGAGAACTGATAAACAAATATGTGGAGATTGAAACAGTAGAAAGATCTGGTTTGATAATGAGTCACATAACAGAACTCAAGCACACAACAGTATCAATGGTGCACACACACTAGAGGGATAAATAAAAGTTAATCCTTTTAAAGTGAAAAACTGAGAGGAAATTGAACTGAAAAAGTGAATGTGAGTGATATTTAGATTGGTTTGGAGCATGAAACTCTGATTTTTTCCAGTAGAATGTGTGTAACTCCTTCTAACTCCTAACCACCAGAAGCACTGAGAATCTTGTGTGTCAAGATCATTAACAAACGCCTAATGTGATTGTACATGTAGTATGTGATGTAAATAACGTCACACACGGACGTACACATGTAGGAACTCTTGAGCACCCTACAGCTCTCTGAGTAAAAGCTTGTGAATGCTTATGAAACATCTGTAAACATACAGGCACTGCTCCTCTCTCATAGCTGTGGCTCAGTCAACAGCCTCCATCATCTCCTGACCCGCAGCCTGTGGCTCAGTATGGCTCAGGGATTCTGCAATAATGAATGATCTTCATGTCTAAGCTTCCTCAAAGTGGACCATCTACAGGACGAAGTCTTCAGGTGGACTCCCCGCTCTGTCACTGTTTACAAATCAAAAAAATTGTGAATCAAATTATAAACAGTGTACATTTACAAATCTAAAATCTCTATTTTTACCAGTACTTTCTAAATGATCTGTTATCATACAGACACGGCACTCGGTTAAATCTATAACACAGACCTTAACATAAAAATAGCTATATTGAGAAGCTAATCAGTATTCAACATTAGAGTTATCGATAACATTAGCCAGTTAGCTTGTTGCTAAGCTTCTCACTAGTGTGTAATTTTCTCGCTGTGCTGCAATTTCTGTCCAAATTGTTGCATGAATGTTTGAAGGTCACTCCAGTAGAACAGAACTGATAGCCTATAAACATGGTCTAACAAAGCAAACAAAACTCATGCCTTTATGGAGGCCTCCATGTTTTTTCCACTTCACACTTTAACTGTTCCAAAGTAAGGAATGATGTTATTACAACCTGCAAATTTTCACATACAAACTCAGAGTCTTATGCTAATGTGTAGGAGTCCTGCTCTCAGACAGATAGTGGAATTGTGGACAGTAGGAGAGCAGATGCTTCCTAAGACACGTCATGTCTGTAGCCATGGCTGTGAAACGTGCAGCTCGTTGCAGTGAATGCGTTCCTGAGCAAAGTGCAGTGCTTTCTTCACAAAGGATTCTTGTTGCAAGAGGATATAGATTATTTCACGAGCAGTTTTTGCTGATGGTTCAAAAATATGACAGTCTTTTTCTCCACACACCTGATTAAATGGTGTGGAGGTGATGCTCAGGAATCAGGAAGAGCCACACTGATCGAGTGAACTGATGTTAACTCAGTTAGTGGGACATTAAATCAAAATGCTTTCTAGGCAATCTGTGCACCTGAAGTCTACAAGGATCTTGGCTTGATCACTCATCTGGTATGAAACAGAGTAACAGAATGGTTCTGTAGATGAACCAATGGACAGGAGAATACTAAAAACACGACTACATTCAATTCAGTTCACTTCAGTTCATTGTGTACAGATTTTGTCTCAAAGCAAGTGGAGCTGGACTTTAATCTGGGTCTAGACATTACATGTCTATAAACACATAAAGTCTGTTACAAAACACACATATAAATGTTGATTATTTCTTCAGCAGAGATCCAACATACAGGAAATGAAGTTATGGAGAAAACTGAAACTGCAGAACAAAACACATGCAAATGCTTCTGGATGGAAACAGGAAAACTACTGGAGAGAGAATATCATAAAAATAGACGGATTTACATCATGGAAATCATACATCAAGCAACTTAAAACATGACTGAAGTAACATCACACATGTGTCATTAACATTAATTATCCAAACTTTACAGATTATCCTCCAACCTCATCTACAAAACTCCATCTAAAATAAAGCTGAGGTTCCAGAGTTATTTTTATAATGCCTCTTTTGATCTCAATCTTATTAGTTTTATTTCTCTCTGCCTTCAGTATTTTATTAGCATTCTACCTGGTTTTATTTCCCCAAAATGTATACACACTAGTAGCTTACATGAATATGAGCGAGCGCTATACATGTACGTGTAATGTTTTGTCTTCATGTTAAGGCTCATGTTCATATTATTGAACATAGTCTTTCTTTGTGCCACAGGTTTCATCTGACGTCTCAGTTGTGCTCATGTAAAAGTTAAAATCTTGTGCAGTTTTCACACGATGTGCAACTCTAACTCGTCCAGATGCCATATGTGGGCAAGATTTGGACAGAAATTACTAAAACAAAAAACCTGACCAGTTCTCCTAATGTTCATATGTGTATTAATAATAGTTTAGACCACTGATTACATTGCTTACTGATATTTTAATGCCCTTAACTAATAATTTACTACATTATAGAGTAACAATCTTGAGCATTAAACAGCCAAAGTGCTGATGAGTGTCTTATCACTCTCTCGCCTTTACTTTCACACCTTTTTCTCACACGCAAGCCATGTCTTCTTTTATAGATCAGAAAACATCGATCTGGCTGCCTGTGAGTTCTGTTTATTTTATTTTTTTTGGGTGGAAGAGGAACTGTTTGATGCAAACCAAATGCAAACGTGTGTATTGTGACATCCTCACAATGTGGACCACACACAGCTTGTGTTTTCAGCCACTATACTTTTATAATTAGCGCTGTGCGCACTGCACTATGGGGGTTGAAATTCGACAAGTTGTGTAAATAAGCATCTCCTTTGATTTGCTTTATTCTGTCAATCCTATGTGTTGAAGTTTATCACTTACATCGAGTCCCCTTGGTCACATGGTTATAGATGTACATGTGCTGATAGTCTGTAGAACGGTATACCTCACTGTTAGGCGTGGACGACGTGCAGTCGAGCTCCATTCACGTCCACTTTAGTTTCAGACCAGTTTAACAGAGCGCATCTTAGGGCTTTTATTAAAGTCATATTAAATCACAGCAGCGCCGGAGTCAATCATGACATAGAGCCGTGATATCAACACATGTTTGTGTTTCCAAGATTTACACCAGAAAGGAGGATGTGAACGCAGTCAGTGACTTACAGCAGCTTTGTGGCAGACGATGCAGAGGAAGGTGTATGGAGATGAGGCGAAGGAGTATTGAGTTAGCAGTTAATTGTTTACAGGGGCCAAAGTTTTAGACACAGCTGACTCGTTCTTTGACTTGTGTAGCAGAGTGAGTGAGATTATTTGGTTGTTCGGTCACGTGATGAGTTAATAATTATATAAA
>NC_083473.1:1430731-1436682 GCF_030014155.1 Tachysurus vachellii | reverse complement strand
CTTATTGTAGATGTTTAATGTAAATACTATTTAAATAATTCTGCTTCTATTCTTATTATCAATATTAATAATCTAACTGAAATCAGCGTGAAACAAAAATAAGTAAGATTTGAATATCAAACAAATCGATTCTTAACACAGGTTTCACAACACGACACCTCCGGAGCACATAAGGGGTTAGGGCGCTTTCCTCTAGTGTACTTGCTCCCTGATGCCCTGAGAGAGCGCCGTTTACCCTGTAGTTTACTGAGCCACTGCAGGACTCAGGTGAGGGACGACTGAGGCTCATCATCATTATGATCTTCAGGGTCAGAGTAGATACAGGTGCATGACAAGGAGAAAGGGAAGAGGGAGGGAGGGATAGTTCACTCCAACACTGCTTTCTACAGAGAGAGAGAGAGAGAGAGAGAGAGAGAGAGAGATTTGGCATGTTATATGTTGGCATCATCCCAATCATTAAAAAAAATGTAAAACATTGAAAACAGCCAAATTTTTCCCTCCATAATAATAATAATCTCCAACTCTGTTCTCACTTTTATTTTGTTTCCCTTTTAAATCTACATTTATTATAATAGTAAAAATCCCCCCTTATTGGCAGCTACACACGTGAACAAAATCGTTGGTACCCTTCGGTCAATTAAAAGAAAAACTCAAAACGGTCACAGAAAAAACTTTAATCTGACAAAAGTAATAATAAATAAAAATTCTATGAATGTTAACCAATGAAATTCAGACATTGCTTTTCAACCATGCTTCAACGGAATTATTTAAAAAAGTAAACTCATAGAACAGGCTTAGACAAAAATGATGGTACCCCTAGAAAAGACTGAAAATAATGTGACCAAAGGGACGTGTTAGTTCAAGGTGTGTCCACTAATTAGCATCACAGATGTCTACAATCTTGTAATGAGTCAGTGGGCCTATATACAGTATAGGGCTCCAGATAGTCACTGTGTTGTCTGGTGACATGGTGTGTACACCCCACTCAACATGGTGTGTACACCCCACTCAACATGGTGTGTACACCCCACTCAACATGGTGTGTACACCACACTCAACATGGTGTGTACACCACACTCAACATGGTGTGTACACCACACTCAACATGGTGTGTACACCACACTCAACATGGTGTGTACACCACACTCAACATGGTGTGTACACCACACTCAACATGGTGTGTACCACACTCAACATGGTGTGTACCACACTCAACATGGACCAGAGGAAGCGAAGGAAAGAGTTGTCTCAGGACATGAGAAAGAAAATTATAGACAAGCATGATAAAGGTAAAGGCTACAAGACCATCTCCAAGCAGCTAGATGTTCCTGTGACTACAGTTGCACATATTATTCAGAAATTTAAGATCCATGGGACTGTAGCCAACCTCCCTGGACATGGCTGCAGGAGGAAAATTGATGACAAATCAAATAGACGGATAATCCGAATGGTAACAAAGGAGCCCAGAAAGACTTCTAAAGAGATCCAAGGTGAACTTCATGCTCAAGGAGCATCAGTGTCAGATCGCACCATCCGTCGTTGTTTGAGCCAAAGTGGACTACATGGGAGACGACCAAGGAGGACACAGATCATAAAAAAGCTAGACTGGAATATGCCAAACTACATGTTGACAAGCCACAAAGCTTCCTGGAGAATGTCCTTTGGACAGATGAGACAAAAATGGAACCTTTTGCCAAGGCACATCAGCTCTATGTTCACAGACGGAAAAATGAAGCATATCAAGAAAAGAACACTGTCCATACTGTGAAACATGGAGGAGGCTCTGTTATGTTCTGGGGCTGCTTTGCTGCATCTGCCACAGGGTGTCTTGAATCTGTGCAGGGTAGAATGAAATCTGAAGACTATCAAGGGATTCTAGAGAGAAATGTGCTGGCTAGTGTCATAAAGCTTGGTCACAGTCGCAGGTCATGGGTCTTGCAACAGGACAATGACCCAAAACACACAGCTAAAAACACCCAAGAATGGCTAAGAGGGAAATATTGGACTATTCTAAAGTGGCCTTCTATGAGCCCTGACCTCAAGCCTATTGAGCATCTTTGGAAGGAGCTGAAACATGCCGTCTAGAAAAGACAGAAACAACTGGAGCAGTTTGCTCATGAGGAGTGGGCCAGAATACCTGCTGAGAGGTGCAGAAGTCTCACTGACAGTTACAGGAAATAAAAGTTTTTTCTGTGAACATTGTTCTTTTCTTTTGACCGAAGGGTACCAACAATTTTGTCCACGTGTGTACTGTACATAGCAGTTACATTTTATTCCCAATGTTACATCATCAATCAAGAAGGAGACTTCACAATGTGGCCTTTAAAAACTGTTAGTGATGAAGTAACAATACAAATTTGATGAATGAAAAATAATATTTAAAATTTGTCTTGTATGTATTTGTGTATGTGTGAATTATTTTAGTAACATGTTAATCTGTTTGCTTATGTGAATCTATTGAACATGAAGAAAGTCTCTTATTTCACCTTTAATAAACTTTAACGATGTTGTACCATTAACAAAAATCATAAATATGAGAAATGTGATTCTTTATAAATTCTATAATAGACTCTTTGTTCTCTCACAAACCTAAATATAATTGTTTATCCATCGTGTTCTGTCTCGTGGGTTCAGAAGGTTCTGAAAACATATGAAGAAGAATTTATAACAACAATTAGATAACAGAACAAATAATAATATCTAAGGATTTTATAATGATTATATGATACAGTATATACACAGTATACAGTCTGTGATTTTCATTTAATTAAATATAATAATTGATATTTAACTTTATCGTTTCTAAAAATGAATAATTATATTTCACAGAACTTTCATCATCCTAACACAAAGCTGGGTGGCGTAACTGATACCGTCCTGTAGTTATAACTGCCTGTAACTGCATGTGTCCAAGTTTTTTAGCAATTCAACAAAAAGAGTTATTATATATTACATAAAAAACAGGTCATAGTATTTAAGCCATTTATAATTACAATTAAAATTCGGAAATATTCACAGATCTACCAGCTTCTGCTTTTTATCTGTCTTCAAATAACATAAGGCAACTGTTACATGCTGTCATACGGTCAGAGCTGCTGTCCAATCAGAGTCCAGAATTTAACAACGCTGTGATGTAATCTTGGACTCTGGGACTGTTGTGTCTGCTCTACTCACTAAAATGTGTTTTACCTTCAACTGAAACCTTCACGGTGCTCAGAGCGAGTCCTTCGCTGTCCATCACTTTGTACAGTCCTTCATCACTCTCTCTCATGTTCCTGATAAGAAGTTTCCCGTTTCTCTCCTCCACCCGAGACCTGAGATCCTCCTTCCTATGCTGTCTTTGCCACAGCTCTCTCCACTCAGCACTGTTGGAGGGCTGGAACACCACAGTCTGGGCCTGGTGTGTGTACAGGTCAAGGGTCAGGTCTTTCCCCATCTCCACAGACTGATAGCTCTTGTGATCTGTTCAGTGAGACAGAAAATGGGTTCATTCTACTGTACATGGTCAAAAAAAAATGTTGCTCTCACTGTTGTTACAAGAACTGGATTAAAAAGAAACTGTTGTGTGCTGTGTGAGAAAATGTCATTGTGAATAACTGATACATGCTGCATGATTGTTTAAACCCCAGCAGAATCACATTCCTACACATTCCACCAGTTTTCATTTGGTCTGAAAGTTTTCCAGCTCAAATCTTAAAAGGAGAAGTTTAAAACATATTGTACATAAAATGTTCGTTTTATTTATTTAACAAACGTACATTATGTACAATATGTTTTAAACTTCTCCTTTTAAGAGTTGAGCTGGAAAACTTTATGCCATAACCCCATACAAGGGCAAGCGGTTATGGCATAAATCCCTGATGTAATGAATTACTTCTTGACTGTATTATTAAATCTTATACATGTGGCTGTCAATTAATATATGAACATTACTGAGACTGTGTATTTAACAGAAGACAGTGAATTACTCCACTTCTGTCTGTCTAAAATATCGACTTGACAGTTCTTCAAATTGACAAAGAAGCAAATTAACATTTTTGTGTCAATTTGTGCTATTATTCGAAATCCTAATGATGAATGAAATGTACTCATATATGAGGCCTCACCGAGAACAGAGAGCTGCACACTCTGGATGAAGATCCTCCTCCTGTTGCCCGTCTTCCCAACCACCAGATAACACTCGTAGATTCCTGCATCACTAAAGCGGATGTCAGTCAAACGCAGGGAGCAGTTCCCCTTCGCCAGCACATCCTCTGGAACGTCAGCACGGTTTTGGTAAGCCTCGCCCTGAAAATGCTCAGGACCCTTTCGCTCGTACACCATGTTTCTGAAAGTCTGCCACTGGATATACGGCGTCGCAGATATGGCTTCATTGTGTGACCCATATTCACATGGCAGTACGGCTTCCAGACCCACTCCAGACCGAGCGACCTTCAGTGATGAGAGCGGACTCGAGCCTGCAGTTTACAAGACAATAAACCACAAAAGGGGGTTTCCAAAAGTATACAGATATATTCAGAACATTTTCAAGAAAGCTTTTTACTTTTTAAGATGTGTTACTTTTGAACAATTTCCTGAGAACCACCTGAAGTCATTCCAAATAAATCAGATATTTTTGGGACATGAACAGTAATGGCAGGCAAAAATAAATACAGAATCTTAACCAGGTAACAACAGATGCAACAGACAACAAGAAAAAGTCATACACGCCAAAACAAGGCCGAGATCACACAAAAACCCAGAGAGAACAAACCTGGACAGAAAAAAAAACTTTATCTAAGAAAGGTTTCAGACACATGCTACAGAAAATAAATGGGATTAAACTGGCAGGCAAGACTTCCGGGATCTTCCCTCTCTGTAGCTCCTAGAGATTCACTTGTCACCCTCTAGTGGACACCAAACCCTCTAGGTGAATTCAATGGAAAATATCAGTTGGCTCAGATGGTGTCTTCAGGTTCTGGATCCAGGATGTGATGTGATGACACACAAATTGATCAGATATTTACAGCATTTACTGTCCTGTCAGGAGACAAGCAGTCGCCTACACTAACATGAAAACAGGAAAAGAGACCAGACAGAGAGTCAAAATGGTTTATTATTAAATCAACATAAAAGATGACTTACCCAAGAGAGAAGCAGATCAACCAGAAGGCTACATGGTTGATCTTTGAATCATTGCTTTGAAGGGTCCAGACAATTATGGTATGAACTTCATGAGATGAAAGGAGAAAGTCATACATCTTGGTCTGGATGGAAAGAGGGTGTGGGTCTGCATTGCTGTTCGGCCTCCTGTAACAGAGGACCACCTTCTTAACTCAGGTGAGCTTGAAGAAATGCACAAAATGAGAAGTTTGGGAAAATCCTCAATGAAGAAACCAAGGAACTTGCCATGGCTTCCAACCGTAGGTGCACTCCTTGTGCTTCATTTACATTATTTTGCAGAAACCTTCATCCAGAACAACTTACATTTATCTCATTTTATCCAAAAGAGCAGTTTTGGGTTAAGAACCTTGCTCAAGGACACAGCAGTGGCAGCTGGGTGCTGGGATTCAGAAGTTCAACACCGTACTGAGCTTCCACATCCCACAGGAGAGCTCATGAGATCATAAGCACTGTAGAATTATGTCGGGTTTTGTGGCATAACAACGGATCTTCTCTGATATTGTCTGCCTTCCTGATGTCGCTATTGTCTGAAGTGACATTTAATGAGTTTAATGTCTTTACATTTGTAATGTGTTAAATCTTTCACCTTGTGTTCACCTTGTGTTCTTTTCCAAACTGTTTTGCACAATTTTATTAGCTAAAGATGGATTAAGGAAGCCATATACCAATATCAAAGTCAAACAAATGCATCCAGACCCTTCACTACTTTCAGTCCAAACATCTTTAGTCTTCTTCTGCTCACCTCTGAAAGCTTAATGCACCAGAATTTACTTCCATCTTCCAGGAAT